>NC_056726.1:268121116-268206116 GCF_019279795.1 Protopterus annectens | reverse complement strand
GGTATAGAAAATGCATTCACTTAAAAATCCCATAACATGCAATCAATATAAAATCAATTAACTAAAAAAAATATCTTGGTACTGGATGTATTTGAAACACTTTAATTACAGCTTAAAAATACTTAAAGACCAGGTAAAAATGTATAATGTAAAACTAACATTGGTCACAGTAAAAGCAATTAATTCCAAATATTTATTGCTTAGCTTCCTTCAGTTTTAAGTACACTGCTTAAAGATAACATATCATTCAAGCCTGAGGGGTTGCTTGCATCCAACCTTAAATTAGAGTATTATGAACTTTTGTGGCAGTTATTTTCCCATGCACCACATCTAGTATGTAAAGGCACTTGTTTTAATACAAAGAACATATACCCCAGTATTTAATAACAACTGCAATGATTTTGTTGATTTCAAGAGCAAACTGATCATTGTCAAACTATTCAGGAAATTCTTACCTTCTGTCCTTTGACTAAAATCCTTTTTGTTGGTAAGGATGACTACTGTTAAAATTCAAAAACTTGTTTGAATAAGTAGGTTTCTTGTACAGTTTGGAGTTGAACTTACACGTGTTGATATTCTTAGATCAAGTAACATCTAGATAATTAACAGATTGAGATGAAAACTTGTATGTAAATTTAAGAACTTCAGTGGTCGAATTTAAATGAATAAATTCATCAAGCTCCAATTCATTTCCTTTCCATATTACAAAAATGTTGCCCCAAAAATGTAGGAAGGTTACAACATTGTGCATATACTCAGTGTTGAACACAGTGCTGCTCCCAGTACCAAAGAACTATATTGGGGTATGGGGGGGGCACATGCAGCTCCCATAGTGATGCCTGTTTTTTGCTCATCAAATTCCCCCTCAAAATAAATGAATCAGCACTAATTCCATAAATTCAACTAATAGATTTACTTTGCTATCATATAAAGTGTCACATTTAATGCATGCTTTCTTGAACCATTCTATGTTAATTTGGTGGAAGATGCATGGAAATAAATCTATGACATCTATACTAATGTGGAAATAAATCTAGGACATCTGCACTGACAAGTAACCAGTCAGTATTATAAAATTCCTGTTTTATGCTCCCCCAAAAAATCCAAAATTTGTTAAGGTGTACAGGTATTGTTCTTAATTTTTTTTTTTCAAATTCCAGCCATAAAAAAAGTGCCAAAGTATGGGTTTTGGAACTAGCTGCTATGACTGTCTGGTGCATGGGGGGGGGGGGGGGTTGAACAGTTTTATTAAGTTTGGCTATGCCAGATACGTCTGGTATCGTTGGGCACTCGCCTATTAAATATTTGTATAATTTGTAATTTATCTGGCTTTGATCCAACAAGTCTTTAAGGTACAAATTCAACTTATGATAAATATTAATTTCATTTCTGGATACACTAGTATAATGAGACTAAGTACATCATACATCTTGGTCAGGTAGTTAATAGTGTCCATCAGTACTGACCCACCCCCTTTATCTGGCTTCATGATTCTAAGCTCATGATTTTTCATTAATGTATTCATTAATAGCCATTCTTTGGTTAAATTTTCTGCAGAAGGTCTGTTATATAGGTTAGCTAGCTTTTTCATGTCCTTTTCACATAGTTTTTTTCAAAAAGTGACCTTGCTTGGTGTAATGGGGGCTGTATGTGCTAGCTCTGTGCAACTTGTTATGGGTAGCAGCAGCATAAGAGTGTTCCTGTAACAATACTTTTAAAGCTATTTAAATCAAGTAGTGCATCAGTTAGACCAGCTTTGCATTTAGGGACAAAAGTAAATCCATTACTAAATAATTTAAAGTGTTTATCTCAATAGGCTCCTGACTAATTAAAAAATAAATAAATAACCCTTGATATTTCTGCATTGTCTGATAGGTTGTTCCTGTTCTCCCAAGAGAAATGGAGTGGATAAAAAATGTCACCATCATTCCGAATCTGTACTGTCCTCACTTCTTCCAATGATAGTTGGTAGGATGGGGAGTGTGATGTAAATAGTTCTTGTAGCAACTGGCTTGCTGGTTCTTTTTCTGTGCAAATCTCTGAGAATGAAGAGGGAAGGAGGGACATCCTGAATCTAAAAAATAAGTGTCATAGCTTGAAAAATATTGATTGTCATCATCAGCTGGCTAATAGAAATTATGATTAGCGGAATGGTGTGCTTCATCAACATCATGCTCAGGTAGTGGAGTTAAATTTGGGAAAAGGGTAAGCTGTTCCATCAACATAGTCAAACATCACTGTTCTAGGTTTTGTTTTTTCAATCACAGCATCAATACTCTTAAAAATAGAACAGTAGTCAGAAAACTTTACCTCGTATGCAGTAATAAGTCTTTTGTGAGAGGAGTATTCAAACACTTTTTTGCATTTTAACAGTAGTCATCCTGGTCATCAAAAAAGATGGTAAGAATTTCCCAAATTGTTTCGGACAGTAATCAATTTGCACTTGAAATCAACAAAATCATGGAAATGTTCACAAACAGAGGCTACCCCAGGGAAATGCTTCAGGAAATAAAGGTCAGTGCTGTATGAAGCAACCCACTTTACATCATTTTAGAGTTCTTATTAACAGGGAACAGGACAATGTGACTAATATAAAAGATTTTGAACAGACTGATTACTTAGTATGGCCTTGGTTCTAATACTACTAGACAGGTATTGGTTAATAACTGCAGACTAATAAAGAACAATGAACAAATAAATTTTGGGTGGGGGTCTGCAGTTCACATACAAGAGACAACCAAACTTAAAGGAAATATTAGAACAAAACAATATTCCCTTTGACTACATGGGTAGCCAAAGAATTATCAAAGGCATAATTAATTGTGGCTCATGTGCACATGGGAAATATATCTATGAAGGACGAGACTTAAAAGGTAAATGCTATTCCCTTTGAGCTCAAATTATATAGAACTGGTGACTAATTCAGCTGGAGATGTTTACATTGCTTTTTTGTGATGATTGCATTCATTTTATATAGGAAAAACTGAACAAGCCATAAAAAGGTGCATGTTTAAGCATTTTTATGACTTAAAAATCACAATGAAAATAATGCCCCATGTGCACATACTTTAAAGTGGGCAGGCAATAAAAAGTACATGTTCTTTGTCTTAGAACAAGTGCCTTTAAACCCTAGGGGTGGTGGGTGGGCAAAAAAAATTGAGTTTTGTGAACTTTTGTGACAGTTAAAGTTGGATGCAAGCAACACCCCAGGCTTGAGTGATATGTTAGCTCTAAGCAGTGTACATTTACCGAGGGCAGCTAAGCTATAAATATTTTTAATGTATGCATTAATTGCTTTTATTGTGACCAATATTACTTTAATATTATACTATTTTTACCTGGTCTTTAACAGTTTTTTAAGCTGCAATCATTTAAGTGTTTCATATACATACAGTACTAATACATTTTTGTTAGTAAATTGATTTTATATTGATTGCACCTTATGTGATTTTTAATAGAATGCATTTTATATACTACAAGGTGGCAATATTTTCTTAGTTCTGATGAAGTCCCATTACTGAGCCGGACGAAAGCGCTTAACTTTTCATTGCTATTAAAGTCTGTTTGCTATATTTTATTATCAATTGTCTATTTGTGAAGTTTTTACACATTAGCTCTGTTGTGGTAGCCTGGATCAGTGTCTTGGTGGTTGTTTATTTTTAGTCATGTTTTCACCAGGGATTGCTCTCTCATCCATGGTTAAAACAATACAGTTACACAATGACAATAGACTTAGCATGCCATGAAAAAGCAGTAAACTTCTCTGCTCTTGAAATTTATATTCCTTGAAACTGCATTGAAACCTACATTCACAGAAAATGCAACTGGCCAGTGGTGGATTGAGTTTACGTTCTGAATGTTTTCAAAAAAAAGGGTCTCTTACACATATTTTTAAGGCAAGGCATACATGCATGTGTTTGGTTCCGCTTGCTAATTTAAATTTATATTAAATTATATTCCTTGTATAATGCAGCACCACTTGTTAGTGTGAGTTTTAAATGTGTAGTTTTGAGCATTTTCCTTTAAGTAATGAAACAAAATGTATGAACCAATGATGACAAAACTACACATTTCAGAACATTTCGACCTTAAAACGCCACTCTAGCCTGTCATTACAGTCCGCCAATATCAGTCAATATGTACACTCTCTGAAGAAGTAAAAGTCATCTGAATAATTCCACATTAAAGAGATCTGTAACTAAATGGCTGCTGATGGCAAACAGATACGCATTTCATTGTTTCATCTACAAATGAAATACAGCACCTGTGGCCTTGAATAAATTGCCAGTGTTACATTAACAGAAAAAAATGGTGTATTCTGGTAATGCTGCAAAAGGGAATGGGTGGGAAAAAGACAACAGGGTCATAGTTACTAAGCATCTCATCCTACGCAGGACACACTCAGGGTGCAGTACCCCATCCCCCTTATGCTACACAATAGTGTCAGCAATCAAGCTACTTGTGGGAAGTGAACTCGCGACCTTCTGCACCAAAAGGAAAGTATGTTACCTATTACTATTATATGAGTAACATTGAACAAAACTTTCAAACTCTGTGCATTACACTGACAGATTGTAGTCATCGGTTATTAACAAAACAAAAATAAAATTAGTTGAGACCTGACATTTGGTGTTGAGGTTTAAGGCAATTGCCTGTCTTTAGTTGTTAAGGTTCTGAGCAGAATAAGTAAAGTAGACAGTACCCCTAACTGAGGGTACACACACACACACACACACACACACACACACACACACACACACACACACACACACACACAAAACCTAGCAATCTTGGGTGGGTTTAGATGATGCGAAGTTTCTGGGGATTGAAGTCAGAAGTTGCAAGGTAAAGAAGTTTTGCTGCTGAATCCTAATGCTTGCTGTATTTATAGAATGATTTTTTATGCAATGAATATTTTTACTTTTATAGCAAAGCTGATATCCTCAGCCAACATGGGCCCTAGGCAGCTGCCTAAGTTGCCTAATGCTGGATCCAACTGGGTATATATTTAAGTGGATATGGGGGGAGTCGGTTATTTTCATGGTTAGTTCCACAGAGTGCTAGATGGGGATGGAGGTAGAAGCAGCCTAGGAGGAGCCTACTTCTCGACTGTACCAGACTTTTAAGAACATCCCTGATTTTGAGAAATTTTTTGTGTTGTCCCTTGTAGTCTGCTTAAGCTGGTCATGATGGAAGAAAGGTGAATTGCTCTTCTAAAATAATGATAATTAGAGTTATTTACCTTAAAAAGAGAGAGAGAGATGGATGATAATATACATTCTCTTGTCTTGCTAGGGCTGCAAGTTAAGGTAATACTTTCAAGGTCATGTGGGTCCCCAATTTTAAATTTGGTCATGGGTCCATTGAAATTTGTCTCCGATTGGTTGTGAGCTATGCAGCTCTGATACTGTTGTGTGTGTGTGTGTGTGTGTGTGTGGGCAAAGGCAGTGTAAGCATAAACTTCTGCTGATACATTAGCTGGACATAGTAATGTAGGGTGAGCTACCAGTGGGTTGTGGCTTTCTGTTTGCTTGGGAAAGGGAAACATATCTAAATAAATTTAAATTTAATAATGTTTTAATGTGAGCTGCGGAATGTCACTTGAATCATCATGTTGCACTCATTTGGGAGTGATAGGGGTTGCATCAAACGAGAGAAAACAAATTGAAAATAATACTAAATAACTAAATATCCATCCAAGTGGCTGAGTCATGATGGTGGTTTTGTGGTTTTGCTTAGGTTTATGAAAGAACTCATGTGAGGTCAGTATTGATTGAATTTTGGTTTACTGCTATTTGATGAGGTGTTAAGATTGAATAATAAAATAAAATGCAAAGAAGTGGGTATTGTAGGATCTATTAGGAAGTGGGGAAGGATGTAGTTGAGGCTGGATTACTACTCTACTGTGTTATGAATTTTACATGAAGTGACCTTGTTGAACAATGGAGGAACAATGGGGTTAAATAGTAGTTCAGGTGGACCAATTATTTGAGGAGACAGAGATTCTAGTAAAAGCAGTCACATGTAGCACGATGGTGCCACATGTGAGGCTGTCGAAAGGAGAAAGAGATGGATAAGCAGATGACTGCAGCTGGAAGAAAATGGTACAGACGGATGGTGAATCACTGACTACTGCTGTTGGAGCCTCAGATGTTCAAGGGTAATTGTAGTATTGCACAGCCTGTGTTATGGGAAACTGTTTTGTGGGTAGAGAGATTTGGTGAATTAAGTAACATGGAGGCGCAGATCATCATAGATTGCAGGAGCTATTGAGGTTTGAAGAGCAGGTGCAAAGTGTAAGAGCCAGGTGGGGATATTAGAGTCTGATGAGGGTATAGCTGATTTACATTTAGTGAGTGAGAAGGTGGGGTGCCAGAAGACTTTGGTGGTGGAAGAAAAGGTAGGTGGGCTATGTTCCTGTCCAGGTAAGTAGCTAGGTACTCAAACCTTTCTGGCAGGCAGGCCTCTGTTTTTATTACCCTGCATCTCACCCAGAAGATTCAGGGAAAGATTTTGAAGAGGAGATTAAGTTGATGTGTTTAATCTGATTGATGCTGATGGGTCGCAGAAGTTAGTTGAGGCAAATACTGCAGGGACAAAGGACCTGCTGACAGCCTTAGTGGCACTAGTTTGGAGGAGACCTTGAAAATGTATGGTTCAGACCTGGGACAATTGGACCCCGTGTTTCACGATTTACATGGTGATTATAGTGGAGGAGGATGGGTCATAGGCTGTGCTGCTGTTAGCCTATTTTCTTGCCACTGGGGAGGCTCAGCATTTGCTTGCAAGGAATACATAGATGTGGTACAATCAGTGTTTTCAAAAGAAAAAGGCTGTGGATAAGTCTTTATGCTGGAAAGTTGGGCATGCTAACATTTCACTGGCAACCATGTTAGATACTTCTGGGAATCAGGCAAGGTACAGGAAAGAAATACATGATAGGTCAAGGACATGCTGGTCCTTTCATTGCGGTAGGTGTGTTTGGTCAGCTTGTTGCCTATCATGTGTCTGTTCCATTTGCACTGGAATGCATGCTACTCAAAAATTCTGGCATAAAGGAGGAGGGGATAGAAAGTCATCTGCAATCTCTCCCTTTCATTTGAGGTAGTCAAGCAGGGCTCAGTCAAACGAACTTTCAAGGGAGAGGTAATTTTTGAGGTCAGTGGGCTACAGCTCCTTTGCAGGGTTGGCAAGGAAGCCATTGTTCTTAGTCTCCCATTAGGGCAGTGATGCACTGATGCTGTCTGTAAAGGATTTCCCCAAACTTTGAGCTAGCAGTGGAGGTGATACAGGAATATAAGTTTTCTGATTAAATCTGCTGAAGGAGTGATGGTGTATAATGATTTGCAATCCACTAAGGGGAAGGATGACATTGTACACTCATTGTTAAATAAATAAGCTGTGATGGGAAGAGTTTTAGGCCAGTTTGAAGAACCCCCTTTTCAACATTATAGTGTGCTTCAATTGGGCTTGGTGCCCAAGAAGCAGTAGTTAGGTGAATTTCACTTGAGTCAACTTACTTCCAAAGGGAATCTGTTAATGATAGACGTGACAGACTATCCCAGTCAACGGATGGAATCGAAAAAAAAATACATGTTGTGTCGCTTAAAGACCCTTACATGGAACACAATATATAGTTTAACTGTGAAAAATTTGGAATGGCAAGAGCATGAAGAAATGAATGCATTGTTCCCTGTAATATTATAAACAGCACTAAATGAATGAGCTCTACATTACATTTTGCCATTTCAGCATGGTAGAATGAATGTTTGCTAAACAGATTAAAGTTTTATTTGTACTAGTGTTTTAAGATGCTTTTAAGGTTATTGAATAAGCTATAAACTTGGATATAGTATGTACAGTGATGTAGATGCAAAATAAACATTTTTTTACAGGAATAAATTTTCTAATTTTTAAATACATGACAAAGCACTATTATGGGATAGCAATGCAGAGTGAGTTAGTCTTACACTTGTTACCAGGTAAACCCATGTCCCACTTCAGGAGATGCTCAGGAGCGCGGTGGTATCCATGAAGGAGCTCGTTCACAGCTCAGAGCATTAATTACCTCTGGTAACTCGAAGCCCTGTGACCTGAAACAACCTTCAAATCAGCATAATTCTGGGTAAGTAAAGCTACTGCACACCATTCCTAGCTGCTGTAACTGCATTTTTTTAGATTGTGATCATTATCATAGAGCCATCATGTTCAGAGCCATAGCTGGGTCATTTGGTGCCCCAAGCAGTTCCCTACTCAACTCAAAGTAGAGGAGCAGACAGCCGCAAGATTCCAGGAGAACTTTACTATATTAAGATATATGGATCTAGTTTTATTAGCTGAAGTTACATCGCTTTGACTAACAAAAGTACGACCGGACTTTCACTAAAGCAGATTCACCGAATTGGCAAAATAAATACAAAATAAATAAAAAACATTTTTTTTGCGGGGTGGGGGGCAAGGCCCCCTGCACACCCCATACCCCAACTACTTAAATATGCCAACTCCAACATCGCACTACAGTAGGAAAAAGGAAATGTTTTCTTATCCCCACTGTACAGTGCTTCAGTGAATCGTCTAGAGATGTATATATATATATATATATATATATATATATATATATATATATATATATATACACATATATATATATATATATATATATATTTGTTTGTTTGTGTCTTTCGGCTTTTCCTGGTTAGGGGTCACCACAACGGAACTCCGCTAATGATTGGCAGTAGATATTTATGTGCAGAGTTGCCGGCCCTGACGCACAACCTTCAACAAAGGTACGCCCATTCATGCATGTCTCCACACAGAAGACGCTTTAGCTAAGAATCAAACAGGACATCTTACTGTGAGGCGCCAATGCTACCGCAGCACCACCACCGCAGTATATTATATATATAGCTACAGCTACACACACGCATATATATGTATATATATATATATATATATATATATATATATATATATATATATATATACACATATATATATATACACATATATATATACACATATATATATATACACATATATATATATATATATATATATATATATATATATATATATACACACACACACACATATATATATATATATATATATATATATATATATACACATATATATACACACACACACATATATATATATATATATATATATATATATATATATATATATATATACACACATACACACGAGATACTGTATATATTTTATTTTTATTTTACATTTCTTTACCGGGAAAAGTCCAACTGGACATGTCCTTTTTCAGCAGAGGCCCGGGGAGAAAAGCTCCACATAGAACAAGCAGAAACAGCAAGATACACAGTATCCAAAAAATAGTAACAGGGAATATCAAAGTTATTACATAAGTTCAGACAATAAGCAGGTGATATTTAAGAAAAACAGGTTAGTATAAATAAACATTACAGTGTTATTGAGACAGTCAAGCCACATTTCAAGTGAACATTCCATAATTACAAATCTTTAATCATTCCATTTTTCATATAAGCATTCCATAATTGCTAATCTTTTTGCAATAGATTACATTGTGTGTAACTTGCTTTTGTCTGTGCATGCGTGTGCTTGCCCATTTGTGGCCATAATGATAACATAAATTTCTGTTGTATGTTTCTGCATCCTCTTGTGACCTCAACAACACAACCACATATTTGGTGAGCTTGTCCTTCCCATAATGAGAAATACTTTTCCACATGATGACTTAAGTTCACACTACACTGAATGCAAAAATTATGTCTCAGGCAATAACTGGGGAAAAAAGTAAATTGTTAAGTACTAACAGCAGTATTAAAACAGATGGTAAAAGCACTGATCATTAACTAGGCCCACTTTTGTCTTTTTGTTGAATTGTTCATGTTTCTCTATAACATGGAACAACAGGAGAGAGAAATTCATCTCCAGGAGTCATAAATATAGTGGAAATTCTGCAATAAGCCTAAAAGGTGAAGCTACAAATTATTAAACTAAAGGAACAGCATACAGAACCTTCAAACAGTACTCATCTCATTATATAAATTCATTATATAAATTTATATATAAAGTTGAAAACATACAAATACTAGTAACTTGAGCGAAGCATGATATGCAAAAGACCATGTAAACTAGAAGTTGACTCTTACTTTTTAGGGTAACAGGTTTTATCATACATTATTTTCTACAAATTAATCTATATACTCAAGATTCTTTGTTGATTATAAGTTGAAATAAAAGATGAAACTATGCACTGTGTTACATATAATACATTATTCCTCAAAACTCAAGCAAAGTTT
This sequence comes from Protopterus annectens, assembly GCF_019279795.1. NCBI lineage: Eukaryota > Metazoa > Chordata > Ceratodontiformes > Protopteridae > Protopterus > Protopterus annectens. Next base: position 268,195,815 of record NC_056726.1, on the reverse strand, counting down.
TGTTTGTTGGAATACTCTAGTTTATTTGCAATGTAACTTATGCTTGACTTGTTGGGTGATCTGGTTTGAGTTGTTAAACATGTACAATTAATTATATAGTAAAGGGACGGAATATACTCTGAAACTCATAAAATGTAAGCTTTTTTGAAAAAAAAAAAATGTAATAGTTGAGTTGATATTGGATTGTTGGATTGTTGAACCTCTTCACCCTGAATTATATGTAAAAGGGTTATGCAGTTACTACCTTCTCACATTAGAATCTCTTGTTAAAATCAAACTGGTTACAATTCAAAGAAAATCATAAATGTGTTGACCACAAAACAATTATATCAGTTAAGTGATGAAACACAAAACTGAAAGGTTTTGTTATTAATTAAAATTGTGTTGAGAATTGAGTTAACTAAATCCCCATTGAGTAAAGATATTCTTATCTGCTGCAAACTTAAAAGAACTCCAGTAAAATTTTAAGGAGCTCAAGAAAAAAGTGTGGTTGTAAGGCATGAAGGTTAATCAGATTAGGAATGTTTAACATTCCATGGTCACTAGAAAGTTTTTTGAAATGTTGGAATGTTTTGTTATATATAGTTTTTCATGTATTGTTTAAGTTCTTGCTTTTTCACCGGCCTGAGTGTGATCATAATCTATACTTCTCAGTAAAAGCAACCAATCTGACATTAATATTTAAGGATGATAAAAACAGTCTGCGATCTCAATATTATGGAAGATTCCAGAGTTCTATTTATATATTTGTCCTTCTGATTTAATTGAGTAGAGACCGATCATTTTTATCCCTCAACGTTAATGGTTTGAATAATCCAGGGAAGAAATCTAATCTATTGAGGTACTTAAAATTAAACAAACCACAGGTAATTTACTTTCAAGAAACTCATTTTAAAACAGAGGATAAACATATTTGGTGTCCAAATGAATATTTAACAATATCACATTCATCATACAAAAACTAGAGGAGTAATGATTCTTTGGAAGAAAGACATTATTTTTCCCCAAATTATCTAATTATGAATACGAAGAAGGTTTAATGGCATTAGTCACATTGAAATTTAACAATAGAATTTGGACAGTGGTGAATGTATATTGGTTTCCTGGCATAGGACTAAGACAGTTATCTAGACTTTATTAGTAATTCTTACAAAGGTAATTTGATAGGAGGAGACTAATTGTATATTGAACAATTCTGAGACCACAAATCTAAGAAATCTTCGTCTTGTTCCCATAGCAAACATATTTAAAAAAAATGGAGTGAAACCCTTAATTTAATCGACACTTTTACTTTCAAAGAAGATCATTCACTATTATTCTCACATCAGGATTTTAGATTTAGAACACAAGCTAGAATTGATAAACTACTTATCTCGCAGGAGTTGAACACAAATAATAAAATTTTCAATAATCCCTTGCCCTTTATCTGATCATAATTCTCTCATTTTAAAACTTCAAACAGATTTTAAAAAACTAACTCGCATAATAAGAATACCAGCTTATATCACAAAATTAAAAGAATTTAAACCTTGGTTAGAATCAGAACGACAATTTTTTTAGACACTAATTACTCTAGAGAGATAAACATAGTCATGATATGGGATGCTTTTAAAGCTTATATATATGGCAAAACTCTTACATGGTTTAAAAATAAAACAAAATAATGGGAATCAGAACTACATAATATACAAAAACAGCTAATAAAGGCAAAAAACAAGGATCTAACACCCATGTCTAATAATAAAATGATAACTGATGAACTAAATAAAAAATATAATGAAATATTAACCCACAAGACTAATTTGGCTTTAGAAAAATTTTAATTAAATGCATATTCCACATCTCCTAGACATCTTCATAACCTAGCTCTAAGAGCTAAAAAACAATCTAAAGTAAATAACAATCAATGTTTTTCATGAGGGTAAAAATAATAGAAAAGTTTCAGACATAAGTGATATACTTGATGCCTTCAAGTATCACTATACAAAACACTTTGGAATTATAAATTCTCATAGTAATATTTCAAATTTAGATCTAATTTCTTCTAATATTAAGAAAATCCCAGAAACATTAAAACTAGAATTACAGAAACCAATCTCACACAAAGCTATTACAGAAAATATTAAGAAAAGCAAAGGTAATAAAGCTCCAGGAATCAATGGCATTATAATTTATTTCTATAAAATTTTTCCAACTTCCATAATCTATTTCATGAAACTTTACTCGAAATCCAAACACATAATTCAATTCCACCTTCTTGGTATTACTCCTTAATCACACCCATCATAAAAGAGAATAAGGACTCTACATTATGTAGTTCCTATAGACCTATTTCTCTTCTCAATAATGATTATAAAATATTTGTCAATCCTTGTCAACAGAAGCAAAAAAAATCATACCCCATATTATAAAGGAAGATCAAAATGGTTTTATCCATAACAGGCGAACTAATGATAATAATCAAAGAATTCTAACTATAATTGACATCTTAAATAGAAATAATCAGGACGCACTATTAATTGCCCTTGATATAGAAAAAGCATTTTGACTCTTTAAAATGGGACTATTTATTAAAAATATTAGATCTCTATGAATTTCCTCACACCTTCATTTCACTGATAAAAGACATCTATAAAAATAACCTAGCATATGTAAAACTTGACCCTTTCACCTCTGAGTCAATTGTTATTACAAACAGTACAAAACAAGGATGTCCCCTTTCCCCACTTTTATTTGCTCTAGCAATTGAACCTTTTGCTTCTTCAATCTGATTAAACCCTATAATAAAAGGCATTGATACATATGGACAATATAATTCTAAAATTATGCTCTTTGCAGACTATGTACATTGACTTATTCAAAGGAATCTTTAGAGGAATTGAATCTTCAGGTAGAAAAATTGTATTCAGTATCGGGTCTATTTTTTTAATAAAGCTAAATCCAATTACCTAGTGTTGAACAAAAAGAATAAAATCTTAGTAGATAAAAATCACATAATTGGTAAACAAGTACCCACTCTAAATTACTTGGGTATTATTTTATGCAATAACATAGAAGAAATACTAAATATTAACTATAACAATATCAAATTTCCTAAATATTTATATCATAAAATAGAACAAAATTATTCTGCACTTTGAAGACAGACTACAACTGATAATTATATTACCAAAAATTCTCTACATAGCACAAGCTATTCCCAGGATTCCAGACAAACATACTAAAAAAAATAAACTCATGTTTATTAAAATTCCTTTGGTATCCTAATAGAAACAGGATAGCTATCTCACATCATATTAGACCCTGGGAACAAGGAGTAATTAACTTTCCAGATGTAGAAACTTACATTAGAGCTTCCATCTTAAGAATTGTCATCAATTGGATAGATCCTAGCTACTCTTTCAACTGAAAAAAAAATACTTACTATTATTCTTTTGAATTAAATTTCTTTGATAAAAAGTGCTATGTTAGACGGATATTATCATATACCTTGGCATATTTTATGTATATGTATCCAATATAACAGAACAAAACTAATTTGACTTTTATAAATTATATCTTTAACATATTTAAAAAATGCATTATGTCCAATCCAGACAAAGATTTAGATGAATATTCTATCTCCTTTTAGCTCTACAAAGGATTTTCTAAACAAAATACATAGAAATTTTTTCATTTTATGGGAAACTAAAAATTGTATTTGTTGGCACCATTGTATTAAAAGTTTAAAACCAATGGATAGTCAACTAATAGCCAATACTTATAATTTATCCACTTCTGACTGGCTATTTCAAAATATAATACTTTACACGTCTTCGTGTAAACAATTACTAGTTCTCCTTTAAAGATATGCCAAACGTCATAAAACTTATATATGAAATCATATATGATAACCTCAATTGGAAAAACACAATTTCAAATATATATAAATTATTAATAAATTATAAAGTTAAACCCAAGCAAAATTATTGGATTTTTATTACTAAAGGGCACTCTATCAATTTAACTCAAGAAAATAAAACTAATCTTTTGTACTCTGTTAAATTAACATCCAACACTCAATTCTGGAGAATATATACTTGGATATTTCCGCACAGATCATTCTATACACCTAATAGACTAAGCAAATTTACTTCCTCCAATAACGTAATATGTTGGAGATGTTTGCAAACTTGTAAAGCAGACCGGATACATATTTTCTATGATTGCATTAAACTTAAAAAGTATTGGGATGACATTAGAAATTTTCTGCAAGCTTTATATTCAGACAATTTTGTATTAACAAAATCTTTAATCTTCCTGAATGTTACTGAAAAACTAGAAATGAATAGGAAAGATTCATATTCATTATGGACTATTCTAACAGTGGCTAGGAAATGTATTTCTAGGAAATGGCTTTCCAAATATGAACAAACGTTCGAAGAATTTTTGAACCTTCTAAACGAAACAGCATCAATGGAAATAAAAGTAAGAGTCAAGAATTATTCCTAAGAAATGGAATAATCCATGGAAGAAGGTAAATCATCTTATCGAAATTTTGAGAATGGATTCAGTCTCTACTTGAAAGCTCGATATCTAGAAGTTGAAAGATAAACTTATATCTAAAATATCTGCATATTTGACTCAGATTGGTTTAATATATAAATTATACTCAGGCCATTGTATATAATGTAAATATTCAGTTAATCTTATTTACATCTTGATTTTTCTTTTGGATAATTTACAAGCAGTCTTTGTTACAACTTCAAAAAATCAATAAAATCTTATGAGTAAACAGTACTCATCTCAGCACAAGTCTGATGTCGACACCATCCAAGAGCAACTCAGTAAAAAATGGAATAACACAATGTATTATTGGACATAAATCTTGCAGTCAGGATGAGTGACAATAATAAGGTACTCTACAATATACGGAAAGAGCAGGCATGCAGTGTGCTAGAACAAAATGGCACTGTCATATCACAGTGAGTACAAGCAGCTAATACTCTTATCATACAAATGTGGAACAAATTTCAGGCCATGAAGGGGAACACCATCAATGGGAACTTTTATTCTGAGTGATGTCAAATACCAGTAAGATGGGACTAGGTGATACAAAAGAGATCCTAATTTGCAGAGTCTACAGTGGCCTAGTATATACCTTACTCACAAAACTGGCTATATTATTGCTGCATATAAACAGATTAAAGTATAGTGCAAATCCACAAGGGGAGGTGCTTTCACAGACCCCAGTGATTATAGACCAATGTGGTTCACATGCATATTTTGCATGGCAAGAGAACCCTCGGAGTTTACTTCATTAATTTACCCAACATATTTTTGTCAAAGATAGAACTTTTGTATGTGTACCCCCTTAAATTTATTTGAATATGTGCCTGCTGTACTGGATGAAGATTGGTCATCCCATATGGCTTACTTTGAGCTGGCTGAAGTGTTTAAAACCATACTACAATAACAGATTTGTGCATAAACTCAAAGGTATGTGAGGCATAGTCAATTGGGTCCACAACTGGCTACCTACAGTCATAAATATTGTTAATGCCCTATCTGAATACAAAATTGTATTTATTGGTTTACCCAGGCACCAGTACTAAGTCATCTTCTGTGTGGCATTTGTTTTGCAGACATCTACACCAATATTTTAGAAGTGCAGCAAACTAAGTTTGCTGGTGACTACAAAGAGTGCACTGTTACCTACTCATTCAGCTATAGTAAACAGCTCTGGCAAGGGCAGGAATATGCACATATCAGCTGTGCTGAAAATGGCCTATAGTTACATGTAAAAAAGTGAATAGGAGCAATTAAAGAAAAAAAAAAAAAAAAACTGCTCCCACCTCTTCAGACAGATGCAGTCATAAGGGAGTTCACAAGATCCTACTAGGCTAACTGCCCTTGTGGGACATTTTAAGCTTAGCCAATTGCAACATGTGAGAATTAAACCTTGCACCTTGTGTCTGTAAGCTAAAGATCTTGACCATTATGCCACCCTCCCCCAGTTGAAAATTTATACAGAAAATTAATTTATGTTTTCAATTCAGTCAGGAAATCCATCAGTCTTTCTTAGTTATTTCTTGATGTAATATCCTATGAAAAACAAAACAAAAAAATCCTATCACTGTACTCTTCCCTCATTCTTCAGACCTATTATTTAATACAATGCTCTCTTCTTTGATGTGCACAATTCCAAACATTACTTGAATAGAAAGGCCCTAAAGATTTTTAGCCATGAAAATTAAAGGTCTTGATACCTTCTACTATCTCAACACATTAGTAGGACTCTCTGTGTACTCTGTAGCCTACTGGCTACTCCAAGATGACTTGTGCTTTGCTTTTTAAGCCATGAAAGATCCAATTATATTCAACCTCCTAAAGCTTAACAAAACCAGTGGGTCTGTGAGTACCTGCAGTAGGGACATATCTTTACACCAGTAAGTAAGATTTCCTAGAGACATAGGTTCCTAACTGAATATAATCATTGACTATGGAATAAGTTACTACTTCTAGTTAAACAAATTACTGCTTTGGTTACTTTTAAGGCTAGTCTTGAGGACTGGATTGAGAAATACATTTATACCAGGGTTATTATGTATAGTCCTGCTTGATTTGAAAAGGGTGTCTGCTTTAAAGTGCATATGGATCTATCTTATAATCCTCTGGTTATTTTCCCAGAGTCATTCATATATTCTTAATCCATGTATGGCAAGTCACACATTTAATAATTATTTTGCACAAATATGTATTAGAATTTAAATTCAAAATGTGTTATTTATCATGGTACATTATTATATTTGGCTAGGTACCTTCCACTACCCACCAAATGTCTGGCTGATTAAATGAGCATTTTCCTTATGACAGTCATTTTAGGACTCCCCCTTACACCCACCCAAACAATGTAATAGTATACTATCCAGAAATCCATATGGTCTCAGACTGGAGCGGGATGCAGATACTGCCAAATGGAAACTACATAATGGATGTTGGCATATAATTGTAAAAGTGCCAGTTCCACTACTAAATATTTCTTGGCAGATAAGACAGCTGTGCAGCACTAAACTACAGTTATTAGATTACTGTTGTAAAACCAAGTTGTATAATACTTAATAAGCTTAGTCACCCAAGGCTTTTGGTAACTAGAGGTAAAGCTGGTTTCAGAAAAACAAAGCAACTACAAAATATATATCTTGTCTTTGAACAACAGAAAAATACATAAATCTCTAACTGGCTTCAGGCCATTCTTCTCAGAGCACCTTTCTGCTCAACAATAGATGCCATTTTACTTAAACTGTGAATGGTTTGCTTTCTGTTAACAGTTTCTAGAAAGGAGCATCTTGCAGTGGAACTTTATGAGACTACTTTAGCTAGTAGGAGTTCTCAAACGGATACAAGATTCAGATTAGTAGATGCTTCTTGTCCATCTGGCACTCCTTTTACCAGAACAAGAGCCTTTAATTGTGGTACTTTTCAGCTCCAAGTTCTAAAAGACAAGGCCATGACACCATGCATATAGTGACTTATGTTAAAAGCAATGTTAAGGTACAGCAGTGCGTAGGGGTGCAGTACTGCAGAAGACGGTTAGGAAAAAGTAACATCATTCCATATTTACACTACATGCTTGCCACTGCCTAGACCTTTAAAGAACAAATAGCCCATAAACTATGCAAGGTGCGCCTGCTGTTTGTCTGCAATGTTCCAGAGCAGGACATCTGAATACTAGATGAACTGGTCTAGATCGGGCAAGTTTTCCTCAGTTCAAGCAACATGAGCAGCTCAGCCAGCACATGGTCAAAGCGGTCTAGCAGTTAGATACCAATGGTAATGTTAAAGCATGTTTAAATTCCATGAGCAAATGCAATCTCTGTACATAAACAAAAAAACAGTTGAGCAGTATAGGAATGAATGACAAAAGATTAAAGTTCCATTTTTAGGATTTGATCATATCATTTCAAATATGATGCTTCCTGATATTGCAGCAAAGGAACTGATATACTCAAAATTAGTTTTTGTTTTACTGTCAGCATAACTGCTCCATGTATTTCACAAATGTCTCTGAATCTATCCCTATTTGTTCACTTTCATTTTCAGGCAAAACTTATTGCTTCAGTCACACTAACTATCCTGTTTGCTTTAAAAATTTTCAAGCATTTATTCTTTTACAGAAAATTCTAGCCCCCAGCTAGTTTTCTGCATCAAATATCAGGTTAGTAGTTATAAAAGTAAAGACTGGTTATGTCATTCTTTGTTACTAGTGAAAATTGGTCTTCTAGTTGATAAGAACCTTCATGTTCTGTAGTTTTTCTGCAACCTTGGTAGATGCACTTAGTGAGCGAACTTTGTGACTAATACCCAGATGTTTACACCACATTTCCTATTAGAATGCTGCCAGCTGAGCACCAAACCAGTAATTGTGTTTGTTAGAATCATTACAGCATTCATTAATCAATATCAGAAGCATGGACAGGAATGTAAAAATAGCTAGCTACGTAATCAGAAGACAAGAATAAACAACAAAGCAGTATACTATTAGACCTAACAGCATGTTTCTTCCAATGAGGGTTATGTTTATCTTGCTTTTTTCCTACTAATTATTTAGTGTGCTGCTTAATTAAATGGCTGCAAACAGCATAGAACGTTAACACTGTTTGTTTCCAAGTATGCATCTGAGGCACTTTTGGCTTCAAAGCTCATGTCCTATACGTGGAGTGAAACATAATTTGTAATCTGTGCAATGCAATATTGAAATGTTACTAACTTCTGGAATTTTCCTGGATTTTTTATTGGTATGTTGCTTCCTTCACAAAAAATAAGTTTTCAGTAATAAAATAGCATGTTCATTTTACTGCTTTTTCTCATCAAAGTACTGTAACTGAGAAAAAGATTTAACAGATGGCCTAATTTCCTACATTAGTGGCCATGAATCATAAAGCAAGGATATTAATGAACAAATAAGTTTAGAAGAGAAAGGTTGTTTTGAGTGATGAAAAACTTTTGGAAGTGAAGGGCTATGGAATGTATAAAATCTAAGCAGTACAAGTAACTTTGGTTACTGTAACACAAGGGCCTTCACACATAATAAAATTTATGTCAGTATGCTAAATATGGTAAATGTTACTGCAAATGTCTTGCTTTTAGATGGATGTGTGTCAGAAATCAATGCTTTGTCAGATTTGTTTCATGTGATTTGCTGTATAAATCAACTCAACTACAATATTCTTTAGTATAGGGAGAAAACGCCATTAAAAGATAATTGAGATCAATCATCCTAAGCAGTGGGAGGACATGACAGAGAATATTCAAAGGAACACAAGACTCCACCAAAACAAGTTGTATATAAAGATCCTTTTCCAAGACATCAAAGCAAGCAATGACATGCAGTTATAACATTCATAAGGAAAAGATAGACAAAATGTTTTTAAAATAATCCTTTCTATCTTGTGCAAAAATTCAGTCAAAATGCAGGAAAAAGGATCCACCAAATATAAATTACAAGGCTATGAACTAAGGAGCACTGACTGAAATGTCAAATGTAGGACCAGACTGTACTTTAATGCCAATAAAAACAAGGAAATATCTGACTTAACAAAAAGCAGTTAGGAAAAAGAAAAGTAGATGCTGCTTCTAGTACTGTGTTACATTACAAATCAGTATATTAAAACACAAGTAAAAGACTAACTGGTTTGGTGAATGACCAGTCTAAACTTATTTTATTTATATTATTTGACCAGGGCCATAAACTGATTACAATAAACCAATTGCAGTCACAGTATGATTGAAGAAATTCATATATATATATATATATATATATATATATATATATATATATATATATATATATATATATATATATATATATATATATATATATATATATATATATATATATATATATATATATATACATATATATACATAAACACACGCAAAGCTTCACAAATATGGACTAATAACAAAGTAATAGGGCATGGACTAATTGTTCCAGTTGCCTCCATTGGTGCACAACATTTCTGGCATATCATCATCCAGTATATATATGAGACACACACAAGCACAGTTCCTAATTAATTTTAAAAGCAGACAAAATTGAGGAGTGTTAAACCAGCTACACAAAACACACACATATTGCTGCATTATTTTACCATTAAGCTACAGCCTTTTGGATATCGAGCTGAAATTTTACTCATTCTCTCAAAGACCAGAGACTACTTCATTGCCCTCCCTCCCAAAGCCCTTATTTAGTGAGCAAGGTTTCATTTTCTGCTTGGTGTAGCTCTCCACAAAGGATTTACCTGTATTTATAATTATGAACAGATCTGCAATTCTGGTATCTGGAATTAAAAGATGGAGTTACTTTCAAATTATCAATGATTCAACAGATTGAATTTCAGTGAAGAAGAATCACGAATGTCTAAGCAACTAAAATCCATTAATTCATCCATTAAGTGTCAGCACTTGAGGCAATTTACCAATCTCCTGTACTTTGTATGCATATTGTGGTGAATGCAGCTGTAAATCCCTTCTTCCATTAGGAATAGGACAAGCTTTCATCACTCAGGACAGCAATATATAATGCATTGTATTTTAAACAGAGTAAAATGTGTATTAGGCACAAATCTTGTGATATAAATAAAACAAGAGGCTTTCCAGGTAATGCTGGTAGGATTAAGGATGCAAGTTTCTCTGGATTTCACTGTCAGACAGTAATAAGCAAGAAAGGGAATAGCTGAAACAGTTATTGAATAAAGTCACTTTTGGGGCAAAAGTGTAGCAAAGCCAAAGGACTGGACACAAGGAGATTCTGGCTAACATCTAATGACCCAGAAACTGAGAATGGATATGACCCAGGCTGTTCTAAGCAAAAAAGGGCAAATTCAGCCTTTAGTGGGGATACATTAGTGGGTGGACAGATCCCGAAGGATTCATCAAAAACAAATTTAAGTGGAAATCTAACTATGCAGCTTATATGCGAATAGAGGAAAGCTCAGACGCCTGGGAAAAGCAGACTAAAGAAACTCACCTGGCAAATATCTGATACACGAGTCCTCTTTTTTTTCTGTTTGTAACTACAGAAATGGACTATGGTCTGAAGCTGTGTCCCACTAGGAGGACAAGGGCTAAGCAACTAGTAAGGCTCTGAGACGCAACATTTCTCTTATTCAGTTAACGAAAGAACACATTTCAAAGAATAAAAATTAGCACAGAGGTAAAGGAAGAGATATTTTTACTTCATTAAGTGAGCATATTGATACTGGACAGAGCCCATTAAAAAAAGATAAAGCTTTACATAGAACAAAAGTATAAAATAGTGCTAAACAATACAGGTAACGCATAAAAGATTTGTAATACTAATAGGTGCAAATATGTATGGATGTAACTACAGGACAAGAGCTATTAACATGTTATAGGAGGGTTGTCATATTTGAACAAGACCCTATGTAAAACAAATTCCCAAAGTTCCAGAATTTTTGATATACAAATAGGACAGATTTTTAAGCTATACATAATAAAGCTATATAGCATAATGAAAAAGAAGCACATACATTTCAAAAATATTTTTCATTGTATGTTTTCTACTAGAAAGGATGTGGAAGAGTGAGTTAGTTTAAGATGGTAGTCTGAACTCGAGCTATTCCATACAAAATGGAGACAAGGCGACTAATAATAAAGACTACTCATTGTTAAAGCCATAGACTAGACCATAGATTCAAGAAAAGCTCTACATAAAGTCCTGTTTGAAGTAATACTTTAATCAAATCACCTTCGCTCAAACTTATTAACCACCCCCATAACATCCCTTCCCTTCAAACACTTCTCCAACCCTATCAATCCACTAGGCGCCGAAGATACAGCAACAAAAATCAACTCACTGTTGTCAAACTCAAAAACTCAGCAGGAGAAGACATATTGTCATATACCATATCTAAACTTTGGAACAATCTTCCACCCTCTATAATTACTTTACCTTCTTGCAGCCTTTTCAAGACTGTGCTCAAATACCACTTAAATTTGCACTGGCTTTGTCCTTGTTCTAATCCAGACTAACACCCCCATCCTTACCACCCTACCTAGACTCTTAACCCAACTATACTACCGCCACTACTAACCACAGTCAGAATTAGCTGGTTGTCTTTACATACTTTAAAATCTTGTCTAACAACTTTGTTACTAATATTATAAATGACAAGACACTATCGTAACTTGCAACATTTACTGTATATACTGTTGATAATCAATATCTTGTTATTGTATTAAAGCCAACAACCTGTAATGTTGTTTACTATTGCTGCAACTTTGTATCTCCATTTATCATGTGCATGAATGTGGAGCTTTTCTCCCCGGGCATCAGATAAAAAAGGACCTGCGTCCAGTCAAAATTTCACAGTAAACAAATGTAAATAAAATAAATAAATAAATAAAATAAAATACTATCAAGGATGATGGAGTGGAGAGGTAAAGGGGTTAGGAAGTTCAAGAAAGGATGTGAATTCCAAAGTAAGTAGGGTACATCAGATGGAATGACCCTCAACTATCAACTATTCATGATTTTGCCTTATTTTTCCCCATCTCTCAGTTTTTTTTTTAATTTTTTTATTTTTTGGAGAATCACAAAGAACAGCAATGCTAGGCATTAAAGAGACTTATTGTTCAAAAAGGACAAGTCAATATAAAATCTATTGTTCTATTAAGTTTTAAATCAATTAGACAAATGTGTAAAAACTGTCCCTGATTTTACTGAGTAAAGTGAAAACTATGAACTTAGTCATTTACTACTGAACAATGTTACCATATTTGCTTGTCTGATTGATTGCACAGAATGTATATTTTCCATTTCTCAACAATTGTGATGTCTTTCAGCTTTTCCCAGTTAGGGGTTACCACAGCGAAACTCCGGTCTGCTAATGATTGTCAGTGGATTTTTACTGTGCCGAGTTGCCAGCCCGATGCCCAACCTTCAAAGAAGGCACACCCATTCATGCTTGCACCTACCTGCATGTCTTTAATGTCACTCGACCACGGGGAGGACATGCAGACTCCACATAGTAGGCGGGTCCGGCAGAGAATCAAATGGGAGAACCTCTTGCTGTGAGGCGACAACGCTAACCACTGCACCACCGCGGCCTACTCAACTACTGTTACTATTATACACACAAAACTTTATCCTACAAGGAAGCCCCCCTTACTTGGCTAAGCAGCTAGTAAGGCTTTGAGACAGACATGACAGAAAAGGTTCTCTGGGGTCAATCTATTTACACAGTGACCAAATTGAATGAAAAAAGATGAGATATATGACGTAACCAGAGTCAGGAAAGAAACACAAGGAACAGTCAGCTATAGAATTTGGCAGAAACTCTAGCTGTTTAGTCAGTGGTAGAAAAAGAACATTCACAATATGCATGGATCATTACCGATATATTGTGGTGAGTTTCATACTTGAGTAACTGTTCCACTTGGTCTATTCCTTATTTCTTCAAAATGCAATGATGGAAAAAAAGGTTTCCTCTACTAATCCACAATGTTTTTCTGCAATTAAGAATAACTGTGCAAACTTAATTGTTCAAGGATGTCACCAGTTTACAAAACAAAATATGAAGTTCATTTACTTGAAAGTGTTACTTGACTAAGATGTATGTTATTATACCCCAAACATATATACAGTTACCTTGTTGTACAATTTGTATGAAGTTCTCAATGTACTATTTTCTGCCATAAAAAAGCAGACTACATTAATGTGCTATGTATAGAAACTTTGTATCCTGCAAAATGTTTTAAATGAGCTCACAAAACTATGTATTATTAGCCACGTAACATATATTTCAGTTATGCAAAAATTAGTTTCCTATGCTAGGTGTGTACTTCCAGACATCGTAATGTGAGAAACGCAGATTAAATCAATGACAGTTATTTGTGACAGTTGCATCATCTGCCCAAAGTTAGAACTGTAATCTACAAGCTTATATTTCTAAACTGCAAATAGCCATGCAGTATGCCTGAACTCCAACTACATTAGCATAAAACTTAATTTCCTCTGCTCTGTTACTTAATCCAACAGTCTGATTACTATAAAAAGAAATTATTAATCGCATCCTGCATATGTATTACTACAACTTTTTAGTGTCTTGTTCTGTATTCATACACATTTCTTTTCTGTAGTCATAAATATGTTTGTATAATTAATACTTATTGGTCTGTAAACTTTGACGCTTTTCTCCTCGGGTATCCACTGAAAATGGGCTTCTGGTTCAGTTGGACCAATCCAGTTAAACAAATGTCAAATAAATAAATACATGTACAAATCCCCCCCCCCCAAAAAAAAATCATTGTCCATGCTGGTGTGAATGACCTGAGACGTACCTCCCTGGACTACATGAAAAGAGATAGAGGAGCTCTCTGAGCATGTGGCCCAGGCCGGTATGACCCTTACCTTGAGTAGCATCTTACCCTCACCAAGAATGATGCCACACTATGAAGACAAGATGATCAATTTCAACAATTGGCTTAAGTATTGGTGTCATTTAAAGGGGATCCAATGCCTGTCAGCCTGGGATGACATGCTCGACAAGCCACGATGCTTCGCTAGGGACTGCTTGCACCTGTCACCCCTGGGCTTTCAGATATTGGCAAAGGCTCTTGCTACCCCCATAGTGCCTTTTTTAGGCAAGGCTCAAAAGACAAACCCACCTCCATAGGTATCACAAGGGATAAGAAACTAAGAGTAATGCTACTCAACGCCAGAAGTCTAAACCTCAAGATGCACGCACTCAAATCTCTCCTTAGCATGTAGAACATCGATATCTGTGCAGTAACAGAAACCTGGTTCAAGGCTCCCGAGAACACCCCAGCACTACCAGGTTATACCTCATACCATGCTTTTCGGCCCCAAAACTTGGACCGAACCACAAAAGGAGGGGGAGTATCAATATTCATCAAAGATACCCACACCTCCAGGTTGGTGGCACAGCACGAAGCATCAGAGACTATCCATGTGCAACAGTAGGTAAAACTGCCTTCCAGTTTATAGCCTGCTACAGACCACCCTCCCAAACCCAGGAGCTCCACTCGGCCTTCCTGAGAACACTGGAAAATATGAAGGTCTCTCCAAACACCATTATATTGGGCGACTTCAACTACCCAAACATAGACTGGGAGCATTACTCTAGCTCCAACACCCTAGCCCAAAGGTTCCTAGAATTTATAAACTCAAATGCTATGGAACAACTTGTTACCACTCCCACAAGAGGGGAAAACATACTGGACCTGATCATCACCAACATGGGGATTCTATGCTCCAGACCAGAAGTGTATCCCTCACTGGTAAGATCAGACCATAAACTAATCTCACTGGATATTCACATCCCGACTCCACCCCCTGCCCTGAAAACCACAGTGAAAAACTTCTCTAAAGCAAATTTCACACTCCTCAAAACTGAGGTGGAATCCTTCAAAGCTCCCAGACCTGTGGAAAATATGGCCCAGACCGCAGAATCCTTTATAAACGCATTCTATGAACACCTTCAGGAATGCATGGATCATGCAATCCCAAATAAAACCAAGTCCCAATCCTCCAAAGGCAGACGTCCTGTCTGGTGGACCCCAGCCATAAACAAACTATACAATAGAAGGAGGAAGCTACTACATATGAGAGAGCAAAATCTCAAAAAGGGAAGGCATCTCTGATCAGTATTAGCAAAAAACTACGGGCACTCATAAAATCGTCTATGGCCAGCTTCGAGAGAAAAATTGCACAGGACACTAAGGATAATCACAAGGCTTTCTTTAGTTATGTTAGGAACCTGGGTGGGAATTCCCAGATATGCTCAGAATTAGTCCAAAATGACAAAAAATACACGGAACCCACAGACATTGCCAACATCCTAGCTGACATGTTCAGCATAAACCCCCCCCCTCCCCACCAAAAGGGCAAATATCTATCCCAGCAGAGTGCTGCCCCCCTGACATCTCAGATGCTCAGGTAAGAGCTGCCCTCTCCAAAGCAAAAAATACAGCATCAATGGGACCAGATGGTGTCCCGGGCTGTGTCCTACATGAACTCCAAGAAGAGCTAAACCCAAACATAAAACTATTGTTCAATCTCAGCCTTACTACAGGATATGTACCCAAAGAATGGCGTACAGCAACAGTGGTCCCTCTCCACAAAGGTGGTGCCTCAACGGATCCTGGAAACTATCGCCCCATAAGCCTGACTAGTTTGGTCTGCAAAGCTATGGAAAGGATCATCATGGACCTCATAAATAAAGATATTGGGGACCTACAGACACTGGATCCTATCCAGTTCGGCTTTGTTAAGGACAGATCCTGCCTCTTAAACCTGTTGATTTCTTTGAAACAGTCACCAAGGCCATTGATGAGGGGAAGATGGTCCACACAGCCTACCTGGACCTCGCAAAAGCCTTCGATACAATACCCCACTCGGGCATTATAGATAAGCTCACCAGCTTAGATATAAACCCCTATGTCACTAGATTGGTTGCAAACTGGCTCAAGGACAGAACCCACATGGTTAGAATTGCTGGAGCCATGTCAGACTCCAAACCAGTTACAAGTGGCGTCCCACAAGGCTCAGTCCTGGGACCTCTCTTGTTCGGTATACATTTCTCGGAGGTGCAGGCCAACATGGAAGGACTGTGGCTGACCAAGTTCCCAGACGACTGCAAACTGGGCGCCATAATAGACTCTCCAGCCGACACAAGCATCCTCCAAAAGGGCCTCATAGAAACAGACAACTGGTGCCAGAGCCATGGCCTCAAGCTAACCGCCAAAAAGTGTATAGTCATCCCCTATGGCAAAAACAAAGTGCCCACAAATTACCACATAGGTGGTAATCCATTAAGTACGGAAGTAGTAATTAGGGACCTGCGGACCCAAGTTGATAGCAATCTCTCATTTGACAACCACATGGCCAAAGTGGTTAGAAAAACATTTTATATAGCCCACCTAATCATGAAGGGATTCACATCTAGATCAGGGGAGGTCATCATGCCTCTTTACTCATCCCTCATCAGGCCCATAATTGAGTACAATGCCCCTTTTGGGATGTACCTTACCAGACACCTGCAGCAACTGGAAAGACCCCAAAAGTACCTCACCAAAAAGATCAAAGGGCTCAAACAGATGCCATATGCTGCCTGGTTAAAGAAACTCCAGCTCTACTCAGTGGCATACCACCTGCTCAGAGGCGATCTGTGCCTGACGTATAAAAGCCATGTCCAACCCTGAATTAATGGACATGCTGCACCTCAGAAAATCCAAATCCCATCGAGCTACGTGCTCGAGAGACTTGAGCCTCAGCACTGAAATAAATAGGACATGCTGGAGGGACAGATTCATAACCCAGAGGCTCCCTTCACTCTGGAATAAAATCCCAGTCCAGGTTAGGCAGAGACCCTCATTGACTCTCTTCAAGAGGAATATTGATGAGTGGATGGGAGATCATAGGTTTACCCTGGGTATCACTTCTGTGTCACTGTTAGACAGAGGCACAGTATACTAACCTCGAAAAAGGGCATAGCAAAATTAATTTAAAATGGGTGGCGAAAGCCAAACACACTCTGGCTAGGCTTATAAATGCCCTAGGGCAGATAGTTATAGGTTCATACTAGGCTAAGAAAAGAAAGAGAAAAAAAATGACCACTAACAATCGACTGACTCCACAACAACCCCAACTAGTCATGGGTAACTTTGCACAATTCTACAATCAACATTTCTGAAGAAGTCAAGTCAAACTGAAACCATTGTGTGTTGGGACAATGAACCACAACTCTTAGACTTAAATGTTAACAATTATGTCACTCTCTTCCCAGACTGACAAGGTCTTTATCTCACAGGTACAAGGTTCAGGGTTTGAGTCTGATATTTTGCCATTGGCTAGGCTTAGAAACATTTACAGACTGATAGCCTACCATTTACCTATGAGTCTACAATTCATAGAAAGAGCAATAACTTGCATTTTGCAACTCGGTGATTAAATGCATTACTTCATATCTCCCACTGTTGGAAAAAAGTTTATGGGTATGCAGGATGGATGTGGTTAGTCTACCTAAAACATGCTTATTAGAATTTAACATGAACAGTGTTTATTTTACATAGTTATTTATTCAAACATTCAGTATGTATGATGGCATGGTTGTAAGACAAAAATACATTGCAAAGTAGTGTTTAGAGGGACTGTGATCATCTACTTGTAATATGATTTTTTTTTAAATATTGTAGAACAACCCTTGAACCAATTTAGACCTACGAACTGTGAAGCTTTACTATGCGTTTCTTAATATGGTGCTATGCTACTGGACAACAGTGATCTAGCCAATTTAGCTGATTCCATGCAGCAGTAAGGCCACACACTCAAGGATTGCCCATCATTTGCCAGAACTGTAGCTAAAATAAAAAGGCAAGTTGATGCAAAACCTATAAATAACAAAACAGTAGCATAGAATCAAAATGAAAATAGAAGACGACAAGGAGTTCCATCAAACAAACCAAGCAAGACCTTTTAGTGAAGACCGAAGCAAAACCTGTTACTTTTTAAGATGATTACGGTAATGTTTAAAAATTGTCACTGATATGGACATTTGTTCCCCCCATTATTTTTGGCTTAGACCTACATTTTTGAGTAAGTAGTTAAGAGGTATGCCACAAATTCAGTAACAGCATTCATAAACAAACAAAAGAAAAATTGCAGAACTTCCAGAATTTCCAGAACAGACTTTTGCTTGTATTTTTGGTTTCTTCCTCTTAAAATTAGTAGTTTTCTGGCTAAACATTGGGAATGGCAGGGTGGGCTTGAGGTACGAGGACTGAGACCATACCTCTCAAATGTCTAAAATTGTGCAGACTCTCCCTAATTTTTCCTCAGTGTACTAATGCATTGCTTTAGAGTTTCATTCTAATTATTGTTCTGAAAATGCATATTTATATAAACTATACTGTTCTTAAGTGAATTAAAGTAACACAGAACAACTGCATATTTTGGGAATTTTGTCTCCTCTGAGTTTTGGCTTGTCCTGAATTCTTCAGCAAAGTATTTGAGAGGTATGCTTGTGGTTTAGGACCCCAAATAAGCCCCCAGTTGGTCCCTGCAGTTGCTAAGGCTGGCCCCGGGGACATTTAACTTGTCTTGAATTCTGCTCCAAAATCTGAAAAATGAAAAACATTCTCATGTTATCTGCCACGTAACCGTTTAACTTATTTTCTACATTACAGCTTGCTAGTGCTTATTTTGAAGTCTTGGCTTATGCTGTGGCAATTTTGCATCCAAAAACTGTCAAGCTGGTTCCACCCTGATGAGAGAAGAGGCTATGTTGTTATTTCTGGAAGAAATACTATTGGTTACATAGCATTAATGAGTACAACAGAAGAAACTAAAGTTATAAGCTATACAAAATCTAGAAAACAATACAAATTAAGTATTAAATAGAATAAAATAATATCATTTAAAGATAAAAATGATTTTTCTAAAAATTATGTACATTTGTACAAATCTTATCCCGACCTCCAGATAAAGCCCAAATAATGGAAATTAACAAATTAGTTAAAATTCCCCTGATATCCTACAAAACCAGAATAGCCCTTCAATATCGTATCATACTATGAAACTCAGGATGAAATTAATTTTCTAGATTTAAACACTTATGTAAAATCAGCCATCATTAAAACTGTTCTAAAATGGATTGACCCTAATTATAATTCAAACTGGAAGACATTACACCTTTCCATTTTCAATAACAAAAAATTAAAATTGATACAATAAATTACATGGATAATCTCTTTTGCTATTATATATGCAATTATATTAATTTTAACATCTCTTCTCACAGACAATCCGATTACATTAATTTAATTCTACCATTTAAAAACACAATTATAGATATTATACATCTGAAACTTTCATTCGAGAGGAGAATGCCTATAGGAATAACAAAAGATTTTGACAAAACTGACAACTAGAATTAGTAACTGGGAAACAAACATGTTATATTTTGACAATAGTGTTCTATTGACTTAAAAATTAAGGAAACAACACCTTAAAAATTAATATGACCTAGATCCACAATATTGGATTTATTTGCATAATGTTAAAACATATGGAAAACAGAAACATTTCATATTAACAAAGTTTCAATATAAAGGTAATCCAAGTTTAATTTAACTTATTTGTGGGACTGCCTACAATGAACACAAAATAGAAAATACAGTATCCAAACTTTATAGAAATCTTTTGGCATATACTATTAACAGTAAAAGCAAATTTTGGAATCACATTATCCTAGGCCATAGTACAACTCTTTCTGCAAAAAATAAGTGTTACTGAAGCATATAAAAATGTATAATGATCACAATACTGAATTATTTTCACTAGGCTCTGGCAAGAAAAAAATGTAAAAGTAATGGAAAAAATCTACACCACCTCAGTTTGAAGAATTTGTCATTGCTAAATGAAGCGGCCATCAAGATCAGAATGAGGGAAAGCTGAATACATCCGAAGACTAACCACAAGAATCCTTGGGCAAAAGTTTGGTCAGTTATTGATTTATATCAAAATATTGTTACCTCTACAAAACAAAAACTGTATAACTACAGTAGTTCTATAAAAAGGTATTTTTTTATATGTAATTGATTATTAAGATTCGTGCTATGCATAACTATTAAATATTTCAGGCATGTTTGAATATACTATAAATAGTTTTTAAGGTTCTTCTAAGAATGCAAGCATTACTTGCAATACTTTATAAAGATTTCAATAAAATTAAAAAAAAAAAACACAGACTTTGTACGAGCAACATTATCTTTCCTTGAAACTCACAAGATGTGCTTGGACTCGGTCAAACAATATATAGTTTAACACTAATTAGCATCTATGTAAAAGGTGCAGAAATTCAAAAGACAAATATGCCAACAAATTTATAGATTGGGAGAGCCCACTGGATGCAAGTGTCTATTTTTAGGGGCAGCCTAGGCTAACTGTGTGAAGTGTACTGATTTCAGTAACACAGCAGACAAATGAAGGCTGATGGGGAATCAGCTGATAGCATTACTTATCTGCACTGAATACCATACAGATTGCAGTAACCAGAGAGAGAGCAGTTCACACCTATATTCACAGTTATAATATTAGCATTAGACTTGTAGACGTCATTGTGTCCTGTTTATTCACAGCCAAATAAAAAACACGCTGTTAACAGTCAACAACTCAAATCAAACAAAGGGCTATACCCAAGAACATGACGTATATGATGACAATCCCGTTTACTGCAATCAGTTCCTTCAGTTGCACTACAGTTACTGTGAGTTGAGAGAACAAAGTATTTATATGCTCACACCACCATCAATTACAACCACTTGCTTCACTATACCTCAAATAATCTGTCCCCTCCCAACCACTGACCTTCACATCTGCTGCTCCACTCCCTAACCAGTATCAAATTGTGGGAAGATATTCACCCTAAACCAGGTCCACAAACCTCCAAACCACCTCTCTTACCCATCAACCACAACTACATCTCATCCACTCCACCCTATACCAAATCCAACAAATCTGACCTTCTCCTGATCAATTGCAACCTGAGAAGTATAAATAAATTTCATGACTTCCAGGCCACCATTGCTTTCTACTCCCCAGACACATTAAAGATCAAGAAATCTTGCCCACCAGTTACATCATCACCCGCTTTGACTTAACCAAAACATGCAGTGGGGGTGTAGCCATCTTTTCCAAAGACACCCTCAACTTGGAACAAAAACTGTACCCCTCCAGACCTCCCCAACTTAGAACTTAGAACAATTCACCTTAAAGTAAACTCCCACAAAACACTAGCCATCATAGCTACTTACCTCCCCCCCCAGGAAAGAAGTTAACCATAATAGAAAACCTCCTGTACTGGATATCCACTAACTTCATCCAGGAAACTGTTGTCCTTGGTAACTGCAACCTAGACTAACATATGCTCATCAGTAAACCCATCTAATTTTACAAACCTGTATAATTTCACCCAAACCATACAGTCTCATACCCATACTGACAAACATGCTAACAATCCATCCTAGATTGGATTCTTATAAATAATTCTACTGCAAACTACTCTGCAGGCTGCCCTCCAGCACCCTTAGTGACCATGATCCAACCTTCATCCTCAGAAAAAACTTCACCTCCCCAATACCAACTTCAAGCTCATTTGCAACAAAAAAACTTTTCTGCCCCTCTAACTCCCTCCTCCAGCATTATAACTAGAGCCCTCTAAAAACCCTTCAACTCGATCTTGCAGTCCAATATTTCAATGATGCTTTCCTGAATATACTTGATAGCTTAGCTCCCATCAGAAAAATCTACACCAAAGCCAAACATCTGCCATGGTTATCAGGAAACTTCAAAACACTACTAAAACAATGAGATAAAGTCTGGTAAAC
The DNA here is from genome assembly GCF_019279795.1 of Protopterus annectens. Taxonomy (NCBI): domain Eukaryota; kingdom Metazoa; phylum Chordata; order Ceratodontiformes; family Protopteridae; genus Protopterus; species Protopterus annectens. The sequence goes on along the minus strand of NC_056726.1, from coordinate 268,173,402 downwards.
CTACCACCAAACTAAAAACACAACAGACCTTCTTGAATTTAAGCAACTAGAGAATCAAGCCAAAAAACATTTTACTAGATAAAATATCTTTGTTTCTGTTGCAAGTTAAGGAAGATGCGCAAAACCCCGCAAAATTCTGGCAAAGCATTAACCACCTCCTTAAGCCTGGCAAATCTTCCACCCCACCTCCAATGACGTCAAATAACTTGGATAGTGTCACCTCTCAATTCAACTCGCACTTCAACTCCATAATATCTCTCTTACAAAATAACTCCAGTTTACCACTATCCATCGCAAGTCTTTCCAATACCCCCAGCTGCTGACCTTCTCCCAAATGAATTCTTAAAGCTAGCTGCTCCTTCTTTCTGCTATCCTAGCTCCATTCTCATTAACTGCTCCATTGCAGAAAGGTATGTCCCTACATCTGGAAAACCTCACATATCATACCACTCCACAAAGGTGGCCCATCCACTGAGCTCTCTAACTACCACCCCACCACTCTCCTTTCAGCCCTAGCAAACATTCTAGAAAAATGCATCCACTATCAGCTACTTAATTACCTACTTTCTAACATGTTATCCAACTCTCAACATGGATTCAGACACAAACACAGCACGACTACTGCTCTGTTCAGCTTCACCAACACAGTAAACCGCCTTAAAAACAAAGGCCTCCTAGGATCTTTAGTCTTTCTAGACATGTCAAAAGCATTTGATACTGTCTGCCATTAAAAACTTAAACTTAGTTCATACAACTTAATCTCTTCACCCTTTCACTGGTTTCACAGTTACTTCTCCAATAGACAAGACACAAAATGGAACACCACCCTCTCATCCCTTCATCCCATCTCTGTAGGAGTTCAAGGCTCCATTTTAGGACCCCCTTCTTTTCACCATCTTCACTGACTACCTCTGCTCCACCACTAAGCATGCCACCTTAGTCCAGTGTGCAGAAGATGCCACCCTCATCTACTCTGCTCCCATCCCCGAACTTCAGTAGACAAAACACAAAAATCCCTACTAGACAGAAACCTACCTAGCTGAAAAATTCATTCTCAACCCAAATAAAACAAAGGTCATGCCCTTCACCAAAAACAGATCCACTAACAGTAACTTTCCACTCACCATCTATTCCTCCAACCAAACTGCAACTGAACCAGTAGAACAGATAAAACTCCTTGGCATCATAATAGACAATCAACTGAAATGTAAACACACAGCAATGACTATAAAAAAGTCCATATAAAACTAGGGAACTCTATACAGCTAAACCCTATCTCACCAACACCTCCAGACAAAACACTACCAAATCATTTCTTCCCTCCACCCTGCTCTACTCCTCATAAATCTTTACTAACCTAGGTAAGACTTATCTAAAGCTCCTTGAGTCATGCTATAAGATAGCCAAATTTGCAGCCAATGTTCCCTATAGGGACCACCATTGCCTAGCTCTAAAAAAACTCAGCTGGATGGAGCTCCCCAATCTACTTCAATTCAACCAACTCATTATTACCCATACTATCCTAACCAAACCAGATAACTGTCCTGACCCAAGAGACCTAGTTCAAGCAAACAATATCAGAGACCTCCGATCCTCTGACAAACTTCTGCTAAAAGTTACCAAATCTCTAAACAGTTTCCGAGACTCACTGTAGTCCAGCAAAAATATTCAAGTCCTGGAACCTATTACCTCAGCACATATTCAATCTAAACATGACCTACAAATTCAAACAGACTCAGAGAACATCTGTCCAATCACTAGCTCTGTCCTTGCTCCAACCCCAACTAACTTTCTATATTATTTTGCTAGCCTCAGATGATGAGCCCACCATTATTATTACATGCCTTCTAGTTCAGTCTATCAGACTTGTATATACTGTAAACTAATTCTGAAGTAAAATAACTTGTGCCTAAGTCCATTCAATTCTGCATCTTTACCTCACTTTTGTAATTTCCAATTCCCAACCAGTTGTTTGTGTTACTGCTGTCTAATTTCTTGCTATTTGCGTTTAAATAATATTTTAGAAACAAAAACTTAAACTGTTTACTGTTTATTGGAGCTTTTCTCCCTGGGTCTCTGCTGAAAATGGGCTTCCAGCTCAGCCAGACAATTACCTGCGAATCAAATGTAAAATAAAATAAATAAATTTATAAAAATCTGCTTCAGAACAAGTGAAATAATACATTCATATGTAGAGTAGGTGAATAATGTATTCCATCACACCACTGTCAAAAACCATGCACTGGAACCCATTGCAACCCCCTACTGTCCTCTCAACTTCAGGATCAGATTTTAGATATTTCTTGTATATACTTGAAAAGTTGCTAGAATAAAAACCTTAGCAGTAGCAAACATTTTCTGAAGCATACACGGTCATACTCATGCCCGTCTTATTTAATGAGTGCAATAAAAATTTGCCAAAAAGCCACACATTTTATAAGGAGCAGACAAAATACTTCCCAGCTTATTTACTCAAGTCTGGACAAAACCAAAAATAATAAAGGGCCAAAGGCCCAATTTTTAAACAGTATTTTTTATTTGCTAAGCAAGTAAACTCTCTGTACAAAGTATCCCTTTTTGGGGATGACCCAGGAGCACTTTGTGAGTGATTTGCTTGAAGGAATGTAGTAGTCAAATGGGGATGGAAGGATTCAAACCCTTTGGATTGACTACAAACAGCAGTTTGTTAATAGTTAACAACTAAGTGCCAGACAACTCTAAAAAGCTTGTAATGCATGTTTTAAAGCCATATGAAACTCTAATGACTAGCATTACTGATGGCTATCTTCAGGGAGTAATCAGAAAATGATGAATATAAGGACATTCTGGTAAATGATGCAGTGTGGTAAGGCTCCAAGCTTTAAATGGGCTGTTTTCTGTTGTCAAGGGTAAATATTTGATTCCTTTTCGCTCTGTTTGCCTACTGTGTGACTGAGCAAGTCACTTAACCACATGGTACTCTTATGACTTTTCTGAGCAAGATGATACTTTAACTGGTATTACTGATTTACCTATACCTGACTTTTCTGTAAAAATACAGCAGTAATCATTCTTTGAGGGGACTGGAGGAATATTCTGTCTGTTATGCATCCTTGAACTGGAGCAATCATCCTTAGAGGTGATTGGAGGAATGCAGCAGTAATAATCCATGCAGGGACTGGAGTAATCATCCACAGAGGTGATTGGCTGGGTTGAAATGTAGTATACAAACACACAGTGGTAATCCTCCTTATGGTGGACTGGCTGGACAGATGATCTGCAATGCAATTTTCACACACACACACACACACACACACACACACACACACACACACACACACACACACACACACACACACACACACACTGCTTATCCCTCTGCAAACAATGAATTATGCTCCCCTCTTTCACATCTAAAGGCAGATGCATCCTGATTCAGTGCTCTGCAAAATCTAAAAGCCGTACTTCAGCTTTCCAAATCTTGTGTGCTACATGCTTCTGGCCGATGATGGAATGCATTGGTAGCAGCATGATGCTGTTTACACCTCAAGTATCCTCTGTCCTGTACTTATCTGGTGTGGCATAGCTGTAATGTAGTCTGTAGATGTAGCAGCAGTATGCTGCTTGCATGTTGAAGAGCCTCTTTCCTGTGCATAGCTGCTGCAGCATTGTTGGAAAGTAGCTTGTAGCTGTAAGCAGCATTATTCTTGTTTGCATCTTGAGGATCATCTCTCTTTTGCTGCATAGCTGGAAGATGGTAGAGCTTATTTTTAAGGCAAGCCTAGTCTCCCCTCCTCAGATGACATCAGGCCCTAGGCAATCCAGTGCTAGACCAGCCCTGCATTTAAGGCTGGTAGAGCTGATGAGACCATACTTACTGGAGTTTGTATAGGGGCCACCCTTAAGCAAGTAAGTCAAAGTTGCTGTTCTCCAGGCATCAGGAAAAAACCCTGTAGGTAAGGCTGAGTTTGACCAGTTTAAATACAGGGCCAGCTTATGCACCATTGGGGATGCATACTGATATCTTGCAGTCTGATGGAAGTATTAATTTTTTAGATGTTGTGATTCTAGGACCTGTTTCATGGTGATTTCAAGGAAACTAAATTCTTAGGGATAGTGGGGGTAATGTGGTAAGAGGGGTAAAGATAATATTAGATGGGTTTACTTATATGTTAGCTATATCCTTTGGATCAGAATGGTGGTACTATGGATGACCTCAGTACATTGTTGGTCATCATAACTTAATTTGTTTACTTAACTAAAGAAAGATGTATAGTTTCCTTCAGAACATGCATCACCCTTTACATTCACACTCAAGTGTTCATGTCCTTACTGGTATATTTCAGTGTAGTCTTAAGTTAGGAAGATGGGGAAGTTTTTCAACTTTTCATTATTTTGTATATTTTGTAGTACAGTTTAATATGGGTGTTCCTAAATTCACAATTATAGAGTAGGTGGGTGCTGATTTTTCTATGCAAATATCCGGTACTGGTAAAACCCAGAGGTGAATGTGGCAGTCCTATTAGCTTGCTCGGTTTGCAAGCGATTATTGGACATTTTGCATAGATCTAGGCTAAGGTAGGTTTGCCTTGGAAAAGTCATAAAAGATGGTCTGATTTGGTGCTGGGGTGTTACGACTAGGTCTGACAGAGAAGATGACAGATTTGTGATCAGATACAACTAGGATGAGAAGATATGGACTGGGGTGCAGGCAGGGTTAGGTGGGTAAAAACAATGTAAGGGATAGCACAGTTTCTACTGGGTAGTTGTGCAATTTGTTCCAGTGCATTAGTACTAATGAAGTCTAGGAAATGCTTAGTATAACTATTTTAGAGGTTTAAGTGGACAAATCAATGCTTGGGTAATTTAAGTCCACTGGTACAAAAGTATTTGGTTTGACATTTAATGTCGGAATAGTGGTGAGGTGATTTCCATGTTCTTTGGGTGACAATACACATCTTTGGCCAACAATGAAGTGATAGTCGAATTTGTCTAGGGTGATTGGGAACAGAAGCTCCAAGTAAGTATCATGGGTAATTTGACTGAAGTAATGGTGTTTCTAACAAATATAGACACACACTCAGAGTTACCTAAGGGTCTGAAGGCATGATAGGTGCTAAACACTGGTATGGATGGAGTGCTGTGATTGCACTGAAAAGATGTTTCAGTAACTAGACTGATGTATATGCTTTAGTTGCAGGAGGGATGTGAGTTCTGGTATCTTTTAATTTAGACTCCTATTACTGAGTAGTGTCACCTTGATGATGTCCACATTTGAATTTCAGTTTTCTGTGTTGAAATGTCCATTAGGGGACTTGGCATAAAAAACACTATGGGGGCAGCAAAGGCATTAGCAAGCATTCAAAAATCCTGATAGGACAGGTGTAAACCACCCCTGGTGAAACAGGAAGCCTTATCTAGCATTTCATCCTAGGCTGACAGATGCAGGATCCCTGTTAGAATGACAATTTTTGAAGCCAATTATCTTGCCTTTGAATTTAATCATTATTCTTAGTGAAAACAAGATAATACTCGAGACAAGTATCTTTCCTGCCTCTAACACACACACAGTATATTCCATCGTGTCTCGCTGCATTTCCTTCTCTTTGGAGCTCCTCAGGTGATTCATTCCCACATGGGCCACAACTACCTCCAGTCATAGTTCTCTGGTTTAAGGGACCTTAAGGCCCTTTTAACATGGCAGATCCTGATGTCAGACACGCAGCCTAAAGTCACCCTGCTCATCCTGCCTGATGAGTGTGGAGCTTGTATACCTAGAAAGTCGCCTATGAATAAAACATTTCCCTGTGGGTCAACAGACTTAGTGGGCCTTATGGGATTAGGCCCGCTTTCCTGATGACTCATGGCTGAGCTCTGTGGATCTGCCGTATGTGTAAGTGGAGAATGTGTAGGTGTTGCTTTGTGTGCTGGAGGCTGGGATAGTTTTCACTAAGTTCTAGAAGGCTTTGGAAATTTTTATTCATGGCCTCAGCATACGTTGTGTGTTTAGTAGCATGAAGTAACTTATATGGTGATGTGGAGGTATGCATAACAGTGGGCTGATGTGAGAGGACTGCCTCCGTGTTTCTTAAATATTTACATCTCTTGCAGGTTGCAACTTATACAAGTAGTGAACATTCAGTAAGCAAAAGACAACTGCTACACTGCAGAGACTAGCAAATACAATTTGTGCCTAGTACTGTCCCATGATCTGTTGCCCCCCCCAAACAAAAAGCTCTTCTCCCCAACTGAAAAGCAAAAGCTCTCATTCTCTTCTTCCAAACTGTAGTGAACTGAAGCTGTTAAGGTGTACACATTATGCAGAGCACTTCAGTTCTCACCTTTTACCACAAATGCAATGCTGGCACTTATTACTAAATGCCAATATGCACTGAAAGTATGCACTGAACAGAATTTTGAATCAGATGATTGTGGCCAATAATCCTTTGCACCCAGGACAGAACATCTAGTGCAATCAGACTACCCAAAGATGGGGTGAAAGCAGACAGAGCCATGTTGCCAGAGGATGGAGGACTGGGACTTGCATAGTACTCAGGAGTTGGAAGGAAACTACCATAGACCACTATGAAGATTTATGAATAATGTATTTATGGACATACTCTGGAGTTAGATTAGATGGTGGCTAATCTAAGAGTACCTATTGAAAAGTCACCATTAGGTTTGTCAAGAATAATGAATGGTAGTAATTCACCTATTGTATATTACCTGGCTACAAACAGAGATGGTCTCAACACTGCTTCATACAACTGGAAATCAATGTCCCTTTGCTTCTTCTCTCAACAGAAGCAAAAAAGTAGCATTAATGCCAAAATGAAACATGGGCCACAGGCTCTTTGGTGATCAGCATTCTCTTCTCAGATGCTGCAGGCTTGTTGTAGCCTTCAGGTAGATGCAGAGGAGGGCAACCAGACCAGTCAGGAATGTCCCAAACTTACACTTCCCAATAAGAGACTGTCAGGAATCAATGACCTTCTGCTCCTTCTCTCACCAGGATCAAACAGTAGCACTAATTGCAGGATAGCAACTATTAAACAGAATGCAGGTTCTCCAGTTATTGGTAGTTTTGTCTCAGATAGTGCAGATTTTAAAAGTACTAAACTATAAATAAAGTCATAATAATACACGATTTGCATTGTGCACTAAACAGGAATATGAAAAAGAGGGTATCTTGCGCTTTAAAGAGTCAAAGGAACGCTACTAATTTTAAAACAAAACAGATTGGATTGGGGGAGATGCACAGTATTCTGACTCTATGGAATACAGTGAGAGTAGAAATACATATAAATAATTTAATAATTTAAGGGGAGTACCTTTATAAAATGATCATTTTGTTTTTATTGACAATAGCCAATGAAACTGGAGAGTAATACATTTAGGCAAATTAACATACATGCCAACAACTAAACAGACAGTGAGCATTGAAATAAAGACAATAAAAGGAATAATAAACTAACCTTTCCCTAACAGCAGCCCATGGCAGCATGTGTGTGAGCTTTTCCAGAAAACCATTGAAATGCTTTTTCCCCTTAAATAAAAGGTCTAGTTCCTAGTGCCTTTATCCTTAAGTAAGCTATTCTAATTTGTATTACTCACATGGTTTCTTTCCTAATCTATATATGCAAAGGAAAATAGAATACAATTAAAACAGTGCAATAAAAATACACCACAATATACAAAATACAAGAAAACAATGTAAGGAGTAACAATCACATCATCACATCAACCTAAGTTTAAGTAAGCTTTTCCAATAAAGCAAAACAGACTATAGGTTCATAAAATACTATAACATTACACAAAATATGCATCCTGGCATTTCGAAAACAGCCATGGTCCTCATTGTGTCTTTGGCCCCATATGATTCCAACCTTCTAGCACCAAGCATTGTGAAACAATAATTAAACTGTCACTTGCTAACTGTACAGCATTTGTTACTATTACACAATAAATCATCTTGATAGAAATGCAAATACTTAAGTATTGGAAGCAAGCATCTAATACAAACTGGTCATCAGTACCCATATCAACATCTTATTTATACACTGCAAGTAACACATATGCAGAGATATTCCAAAAGTCACTTCCAGAACCATTAACACCTTACAGAAAAGGTACTTTAGAAAAATGCACCACAGTCATGTCGCTCATCTGGTCAGGATAAACTAGATGAACATGCATAGTTTCATAGTTTAGTACTAGGCTATCTGTCCTGGGGCATTTGTAAGCCTAGCCCTAGAGATGTGGCTTTCGCCACCCCATGTAGTGGTACTAAGGTGTACAGAATAAATTTAGAATACTGTGCCTTTGTCTAGTAGTGACACATTGAAGACCACCTTACTTATTAAAATTAGTTTACTGTGCCTCTGTCAAGTAGCGACACAAGGGTGACCCCCGGGGTAAACCTACAATCTCCTATCCACTTGTCAAGATTTCTCTTGAAGAGAGTCAGTGAGGGGCTCTGCCTAACATGAACTGGGATTCTGTTCCAGAGTATGGGAAGCCTCTGAGTTATGAATCTGTCCCTCCAGCATGTTCTATTCATATTTGTACTGAGGTTTAAATCTTTGGCTCTCGTGGTTCTAATGGATTTGGATTTTTTGAGGTGGAGCATGTCCATCAATTCCTGGTTGGACATAGCCTTGTATGTCAGGCACAGATCACCTCTGAGCAGGTGGTATGCTACTGAATAGAGCTGGAGTTTCTTTAGCCTGGTAGCATATGACATATGCTGGAGACCCTTGATCCTCTTGGTGAGGTACTTCTGGGGTCTCTCCAGCTGCTGCAAGTGCCGGGTGAGGTACATACCAAATGGGGCATTGTACTCAATCATGGGCCTGATAAGGGAGGAGTATAGGGGTACGATGACCTCCTTTGATCTGGATGTGAACCCCTTCATGATAAGGTGGGCAAGGTAGAAAGTCTTTCTAACCCCTTTGGCAATGTGGGTGTCAAATGAGAGGTCACTATCAACTTGGGTCCCCAGGTCTCTGATTACTTTTTCCATACTCAGTGGGTTACTGTATATGTGATAATTTGTGGGTACTTTGTTTTTCCCAAAGGGGTTGACTATACATTTCTTGGCATTCAGTTTAAGGCCATGATTCCGGCACCAGTTGTCCATTTCGGTGAGAACTTTCTGTAGGATGTATGTGTCAGCTGGTGTATCGACTATGGTGCCTAGTTTGCAGTCATCTGTGAACTTTGTCAGCCACAACCCTCCCATGTTTGCTTTCACATCTGAGAAGTAAATGCCAAACAAGAGTGGTCCCAGGACAGAGCCCTGTGGGACACCACTTGTGACTGGCTTTGAGTCTGACATGGCTCCCACAATTTTGACTTTATGGGTTCTGTTCTTTAGCCAGTTTGCAACCCATCTTGTGACATATGGATTTACATTTAAGCTGTTTAGCTTGTCTATGATGCCTGAGTGGGGTATTGTGTCTAAGGCCTTAGCCAAATCCAGGTAGGCTGTATGAACTGCCTTGCACTCATCAATGGCTCTAGTGACCGTTTCAAAAAAGTCAACCAGGATCTGCCCTTTACAAAGCCGAACTGAGTGGGATCGAGTGTCTGTAGGTCCCCAGTGTCGTTGTTTATGAGTTCCATAATAATTCTTTCCATAGCTTTGCAGACCAGGCTGGTTAAGCTTATGAGGCAGTAGTTCCCAGGGTCTGTAGTGGAGCCTCCCTTGTGGAGTGGGACCACTGTTGCTGTACGCCAGTGTTCAGGTACATATCCTGTAGTAAGGCTAAGGTTAAATAGCATTTTTATATGTGGGTTTAGCTCCTCTTGGAGTTCACGTATCACGCAGCCGGGGATACCATCAGGTCCCATTAATGCGGTGTTTTTTGCTTTGCTGAGAGCAGTTCTCACCTGGACATCAGAGATGACAGGGAGGTTACATTCAGCTGGGATAAGTATTTCTTCTTTTGGAGGTGAGGGAGGGGAGAAATTTGCACTGAACCTGTCTGCCAGAATGTTGGCAATATCTGTGGGTTCGGTAAATTTTTTGTCATTGTGTACTAACTCTGAGCATATCGGAGGGTTTCCGCCCAGGTTTCTAACATAACTGAAGAATGCCTTGTGGTTATATTTTAGTGTCCTTGGTGATTTTTCTCTCAAAGTTGGCCTTGGATGTTTTTATGAGAGAACGTAGCTTTCTACTAGTGCTGATCAGAGATGTATTCCCTTTATGGGATTTTGCTGTGTCTTGCAGTAGCTTCCTTCTTTTGTTATACAATTTGTTTATGGCTGGGGTCCACCAGACAGGACGTTTTCCTTTGGTGGAGAGGGTCTTGGTTTTATTTGGGATTGCACGATCCATGCATTCTTGGAGATGTCCGTAGAAAGCATTTGTGTAGGCTTCAGCATTGTGGGATGTGGTTTCCATTGGCCCTGTGGGCTTAAATGATACCATCTCAGTCTTAAGAAGTGTAAAGTCGGCTTTTGAGAAGTTTCTCACTGTAGTCTTTTGTGCTGGGGGTGGAGGTGGTAAATGTATATCCAGGGTGATTAGTTTGTGGTCAGATCTCATCAGTGAGGGGAATACTTCCGGTGTGGAACATTTTGTCCCCATGTTTGTGATGATCAGGTCTAGTATATTATCCCCCCTTGTGGGAGAGGTGACTAGCTGTTCCATTGCATTTGAGTTTATGAATTCCAGGAACCTTTGGGCTAGGGTGTTAGGGCTAGAATAGTGCACCCAGTCTATGTTAGGGTCATTGAAGTCTCCCAATATGATGGTATTTGGTGAGACATTCGTATCTTCCAATGTCTTCAGGAAGGCTGAGTGGGGTTCTTGAGATTGGGAGGGTGGTCTGTAACATGCAACCAGTTGTATAGCAGTTTTGCTTATGGTTATCTGCACCTGGATGGTCTTCAATGCTTCTTGAGTTGCCACTAACCTGGAGTTGTGGGTATCCTTGATGAATATGGACACTCCCCCACCCTTTGTGGTTCAGCCCGGGTTTTGGGGCCGAAAAGCATGATACGAGGTACAGCCTGGTAGCGCTGGGGTGCTCTCAGGAGCCTTGAACCAGGTGTCGGTTACTGCGCAGACATCGATGTGCTCCATACTGAGGAGTGCTTTGAGAGCCTGCATCTTGAGATTTAGACTTCTGGCGTTGAGCAGCATTGCCCTTAATTTTTTCCATTTTTGTTTTCTAAGGAGGTGGGTTTGTCTTTTGAGCCTTGCCTAAAAAAGGCACTATGGGGGTGCCTAGAGCCTTAGCCAATATCCGGAAGCCCAGTGGTGACAGGTGCAAGCTGTCCCTTGCGAAGCAGCATGGCTTGTCCAGCATGTCATCCCAAACAGACAGACATTGGATCCCCCTAGAATGACACCAGTAATTGAGCCAATTATTAAAGCTGATCATCTTTTCTTTGTATTGTGGCATCATTCTTGGTGAGGGCAAGATGCTGCTCAGGGTCAGGGTCATACCAGCCTGGGCTACATAATCAGAGAGCTCCTCTATGTCTCTTTTCATGTAGTCCAAGGAGGTACGTCTCAGATCATTCACACTGGCATGGACAATGACAGAGTCATATGTGTACATGCTTTTGAGTGACCTGAGTGCATGTGATATATGGAGGATCCTAGCCCCTGATAGGCAGCTTACCATTACCCTCTCCTTCCTCAGCCTGGTAAGTGGGACGTCAGTGTGTCTGACTATAGAGTCACCTATCACTAGTGTACCAGGCATAGTGTTTGGCCTTAAGGGCTGTGATTTATTGACACCGATTTATTGAAGTATGTGTTGCATGTGTTATGTTTTGAGGTGATGGATTTTTGGGTGTCTGCTTTGGGAGCCTCTGTTGTTTTGGTAAGTTTTTTAATAGAACCTCTGAGTATGTGTTTGCGTTATTATGCGTTTGATTTGCAGTTGGGGTAGGTCTATGTGTGACTGGGTTTGTTGTGTGTGTGGTTACCTCCTCCTCCTGTCTGGTCTTGCCAGTCCTGAGTTGAGAGAGTTCAGCCTCCAGTTTGGCTATATAGTTGCATCTCTCACATGTATTTGTGTTTGTTGGGAGGAGGAGAGGGTTGTCTGTGTACATGAGACAATTATAGCATTGTCTCAAGATTCCCAGATTAACCAGCTGAACAGGAGAAAATGCTAGCAATCTACCACTCAACATGCTAGAATATTATAAGAGAGTGCTGTGCCTTTAAGGGAGGTGGTTGGGGTGGTAGGTGGATGTAGTGCTACTTAAGTTTGAGAGTGCTTACTTAGAAGAGAAGCTTTGAGAACAAGTGCTAGGCTTATAATATAACGAGTAGACTGGTTAATCTAAGAGTAGAGCTTTCTAAGGGAAAATTTGATGAGCAGACTTGGCGTAGCCAGAAAAAAGTTTAACCCTGTTTAAACGGCGCTATGTGCACAATCGCACAAAGCCGCGCAAATGCGGATTTTAAACAGGGAACTTCAAAAGAGCTAGAAATGGTCCAAAACAACCAATTACTACAGCTCTTGTGCTGAGGTCACTCCTTCAGGGACAGATAGGCTGCTCAAGGCTCCCCACTCCCACTGGTGAGCAAAGAAACTTCCTTCTATCCAAGTAAGGTAATGGACAACACAGGAACTACACCACAGCCCAGAATACAGCAGAGCCTGTAAACTGGTCTAAACTAGTCGAGGAGAGGTGGGAAAACAAGGATTATTTTTTTTTTTTTGTTTTTCAGATAGAAAGCACACAGAAATACAGAAGGCAGTAATAAATCAGTTACACAGGCTAGCACACTTTAGTGGGCAGCCTCAACAGTTAAATTAAACAAACAGATTTTCGACCAGGTAAAATTTTAAGTGTAGATACTATATAATGCAGCAAACAGTTAAAAAAAACAGTATAAGCTTGTTCAAAATAAGCAAGAGGAGGTATTCCAAATAAAAAAACAGATTTGGCTTCAGTTCAAGCAGCCTTATTACACACAATCAGAAATGAAGCTTTGTAAAGTAAACAAACTGATTACCGCACTCATACATGTTAACATTTTGACTGTTCTCTCAAAATGGCATTGCTGCCTGCATGTGCTTACATCTGGAAATGCTTCTAAAAGGTACATACACATGCTGTGATCTATATAGTCAGTCTTTGAGAAATAGTCCATATGCAAAAATCGCATTACTCAATGACATGCAATTTACAGAAATAATCTTTTGACATGCAGTTATACAGAACTAATTATTTGACATGCAATCATGCAAAATTAAACGCATATAAACAATCATGTCCAGGTTGCTGTGTATTTTACACTAGGTCTAGAAATATGACCGGACCATGTAACATAAAAGCCAGACTTGGATCTAGCAATGGGGATGGTCTTCAAAGACTGTTCAACTTTGGAGACAACTGGGACATCAGGAACAGGAATGAATATTGCAACATGTTCTTTGGTACGAACATTGTCAGGGCTGGTTTGAGATCTAAAGTCTGTATCATAGGTACGATATATGCTGCAATATCTTTTCTGATACAGGAAGATGATGTCTGCAGTTTCTCCTGTACTCTATATCCTCTGATTCCACCAAGTAGGATCTTAGCTTGGTACATATACCTCTCACTTGCCCAGTTCAATCAAAGCCTTTCATTGTTTGCATCCTCACTGCCTCTCCTTTTAACAAAGAAATCTGCTCGTTTTATCATAGCTAGACTTCTGAGAACAGTTAAAAAGTTGGGCTTTGATTGCTCTGTTGCTTTTAGCATTAGGCACCAACAAACTAGAACAGATAGGCAAGGTTGTTCTGGTTTGCGTAGACAGAAGTCTCTGAGCAGGAAAGCCAAGTAGGTTGTCACGGGGTATTTTTCTGAGATTAAGTAAATTCAAGAAGATATTGGTATTGCCATGCTTTGATCTCTCAGGTAATTGCTTTGCACTCTGCACTGCACATTCAAGCAAGGTTGTTTGACTGTGGGTATTCAGGACTGATAGTAACATGGACAAGTCTACTTCTTTAGCAAATCTCTGAAACAACTGACTGGTAAACAGAGAACCATTGTCAGAAATAACTTTGTGTGGACTACCATGGACTGAGAAATGACTTTTCATCTTTGCAATAACAGCACTGGACATTAGAGGTTAGGTAATAAATTGATCTCAAACCAGTTCGAACAACAGTCGACCAACACTAAGTAATGTTGACTGTTCCACTCAAATATGTCAGTTGCTACTGTTGACCAAGGTATTTCAGGAATTTGGCTTGGCTGAAGTGGCTCTTTTTGCAAATGTGGCTTAGTACTGTTGTACACTGAACAAAACAACAAAGAAAGAACTTTATCAATATCTTTTGCTAGAGCAAACCAAAATACTAGTCCACTTACCCTTCTTTTGGTGGAACTGGAACCTGGGTGGTCACAATGTAAAATCTGGATGCATTTATGCTGTAGGGTGGTAGGAACAATAACCTTTGGAACTTTAAAAATGATACCATCTTCCATTAGTATCTCATCTCTGTATGGAAAGTAAGGTATACTTCTGGTGGTACACAGGATTACTTTGATGGCCATCCTACACTGATGAAGTGGTTAAGCAAAGGTCTGCCTTCCTGAAGAATAACTGCACCAAGACCAAACTTTGAAGCATTGCAGGAATGAACTACAGGCTTGTGGACATTGTAGTATCCCGATGTAGGCGGGTTAGCAATTTGCTGTTTGAGGTTAGCAAATGCTCTCTGGAGGTGTTCTAACCATGACCATGCAACATTTTTGCATACCAGTTCCCTCAAAGGTGCTGATAACTCACCAAGGTCAAGGATAAATTTGCCAAATAGTTAACCATACCAAGAAAATGTTGCAAGGCTTGGACATTGTCTGGAGCTGGTATCTCAAGAATGGCTGCTTGCTTGGAAGGATATGATCATAAACCTAACTGGTAAATAAATGACCTACATAAGTAACTTCTGGTAGCCTGAATTTGTACTTCAGAGAATTGAGCTTCAAATTCACTTCATGCACTCTGTCCAGAACATTCCTGAGGTTTCTGTCATGCTATGCTTCACTATTACCTACAACCAGTAAATCTTCAACTATTACTGCACATGGGTAGCCTGAAATAATTTGCTCCATTGCACACTGAAAGACATCACTGGTAGAATTTATTCCAAAAGGCATCCTGAGGAATCTGTATCTACCAAATGGGGTACTGAATGTAGTTCAGTGGTCAAAATGTGTGGTCAAGCATCACTTGCCAAAATGAACTCTTCTGCATCTAGGACAGGAAATAAACAGTGGCATTTGGCATGAGGGAGGCAATCTCAACTGTACAGAGAGGATAAGGTGGTCTTTTTAATGCCTTTTTCAAGTCTCTTGGGTCAGTGAATATTCTGGTCTCATCTGAATTTTTGTTAAGAGCAGCTAGCATGGAGGACATCCACTCAGATGGTTTTGTGAGTGGAAAAATCACACCTTGCTGCACCACTTTGTCTGACTTTGACTTTTTGCTGATCAAACCACTGGACTGACCTCTGGGTCTACTTTCATGGAGTACACAACTGGCTTGCCTAGCTTATCATCAAGCACATTAGCATACTCTGAGAAAATAGCGTCAGTAAATCTGGAACTGGGACATGTGCTTACATGATGTACTTCTTTGATAAAAGAAACCATCTCTGAGACCTAATAATGACTGCACAGGTCTTCAGACTACATAAAATCACAAGCTGTAGCTGTTTACAGCCGAATAGCATAAAAACACTATTGAGCCTTCAGTTTGAATCTCATTACCTCCATAAGCAACAAGCTTCGCACAATTGACCAAATTAAGTTGCTCACCAGCTCTCACTTTAGCAAATGTTTCTGTTGACATTACATTACACTTTGAACCAGTGTCTACCTTGAGCTCCATGTGTTTACCATTAATCAGAACAGAACAAAATACTTCATTCTTTGTCAACAAATCTACTGCAGTAACCTTTTCACTGACCACTGATACACCATCAACACAAAGTAGTGTTACAGCTTTTCTACATGCTCAAGTTGCTTTTCTGAGTGATCTTTCTTAACTGAATGAGGATTTACAAAACTTTTGAAAATGGTTCCATTTTTTTTTTACACTTGTGGCATTGCTGGCCAAATGCTAAGCACTTCTCTCTTTTAAACTCATGATTGGCTCCACAGTTACAACAGTTAACAAGACTTGATTGAGGTTTGGCTGACTCACTCATACTGTACTAAGCATGCCCTTTTTACTGAGTTAGTCTTGGAACTTGCTAGAAAGCTACAAGGTCTACCAGGGGAACACACACAGGTTACAGTTGCCATGTGCTTAGGCCTGTTTCCACTTGCCACGTGTTGCATGCTGTCTACATTCACTCTAGAGGCTGTTGAAACCATGCTCTTATCACTTGTAAGCATATTTGTGCGCCTTTCTGTGAGCTCATGGATTTGACAAATCTCTCTACCTTTCCTTAACATTAAATAACCATCATGAAGTAAACTTTTGCTCACTGCATCACTATTAACACCACACACATGCCTGTCCTTTATTAACTCATCTTTTAAGTTACCAAATATGCATGTTTTGGCCTTATTTCTCAAGTCAGTGATATAAGCTGCAAAGGTTCACCTGGCATTTGGTCTCTTGTATAAAATAAGTGCCTCTCTAATTTAATATTTGTCTGGGGGTTGCACATTTCTCTAAATTTATGTTTTAAGCACTCTGGGTCCTCCCTCGATTCAGCCAGTAACACAATATGGTGGTTTCCCCCATCTCCTGCATATACTTCTGGTGCATACACAAATGAACGCTCTCTTTCAATAGCTTCTGACCCAACTAAGTTAAGCAAAATGAATGCCCTCTTAGTGCATCTTTGTCAGAAAAAGCTGCTTGTATGAAAATATTGCATTCCTGCTCAAATACTCTCCAGTTCTCTGCTATAGTATGATCAAACACAAGTGGACATGGTCTGCAAAATGCATCTGCCATATCAACACACAGTAGTGAAGGTGCTTGAAATCATGTAAGAACATACACACATATAAATATGCCAGTACTTGTAATTATACCCAATAGCACAACGAACTCCTTGAAATAACTGCACTTTGCCAAATAAATCTCTGTAGCACAAGAACAGTTTGAAATCACTGTACTTTGTGAAACCATTCCTTATCAGTGTAAGAACTACTTCCAAATGACTGTACTTTGCAATTAAACTGTACACAATGGAAGAAGCTCAGAGTAATAAACATTTCAAGAGGAATCCGCTTTGCAAATAAACTGTACATAGCACAAGAACCTTTCAAAATGGCTGTACTTTGCAAAATAACTCTGCACAATGTACAAAATGCTTTGAAATGGCGACACTCTGCAAATAAATGCACAGAGTACAAGAAACTTTTCAAAATGGCTATACTTTGACTGTGCTTTGCAATATAACTGTACTTTGCACAAAGCAAACATCTTGAAATAATTGCACCATAATAAAGCACACACACTGCAAACACTTTGCCCACTCTTAGATACTTTGAACACTTGTTATGCTTTGACTGGCTTTGGTCAATGCAAAATTGTAGTTTGTACCCAAACATGGTCTTTTACTAAAAAAACATGCAGCCACCTTGCTCTTTAAGCTTAATATGCCCTTTTTTGCACTCGTTACGCCCTTTTAATCTCTTATGCTCATACTTTTTTTGAGCCCATTTTACACACTCGTTATGTAAACCAAAGGTAATTCCAGGCCCCATATAAATATCAATGCTAGTTTTATCAAATATCATAGCTTTGAATATTTTTGTTTAGTTAATAATGTGTTTCGTGCCTTTCATTTGACAAATACGTTTTGTGGTACTCGTTTGATTAAAAATGCGTTTTGTGCCTTATAAATGCTCCATTTCATTTTCTTTGCAAATAAATCATTTGTGCAGTTTTCTTTACCTTTAGCTCATTTCTGGCCCTTTTTTGTTTGTCTGAGCTCTGTTTCACTCAACCTGCTTAGTCTGCCTTCACCTTGAACTCTGCACTTCATGGCTTGAAGAAGTTGTTCTTCTATTCCTGCTTCTAACACCATGTTGCTCATCTGGTCAGTATAAAACAGACGAATATTTGTGGGTTCAGTTCAAGCAGCTTTATTACACACAAACACATCAGAAATGAGGCTTTGTAACAAACTTATAAGCAGACTGGCTACCACACTCATACATGTTAACACTCTGGCTGTTTTCTCAAAATGGCACTGCTGCCTGCATGTGCTCAATATTTATATGCATGTGCTTACATCTGGAAATGCTTCTTAAAAGTTATTACACACATTCTGATCTATGAGCCAGATATCTGAAATACACTAACACATCTTCCATACTACATATAGCTTCTTCACCCACCATTACCGCAGTCAAGAGTCACAGTGGTTTAGTCAAGTCTTTTGGACTACAAGAGCAGAAGCACAGTTCAGTCGTGGTAATGTACCTGTTGAAGATAATGGCAGTGTGGCACATTTGTGTAGCATTCACGAGGCTGAGCAATGACAAAGCAAGTCAGCTGCCACTCGGGTCCTAGAATCCACCATATCAGAGAGGAGTCTTGCCCTGTCACCCTAAGAATGAATATATTTTCTTTGTTCATGTGGGTCTGAAATGAATTGTGATTCAACACCCACTTTAGATCATAAAAAGACGGACATGAAACAGCTCTCCAAGAATGTCTAGAATATGGGAAGAAAAGTAATCTTGAGCAGTATCCTACCATCATGGGGAATGATGGCTCAGCATAAACAAAAGATGACTGATGTTAGTAATTGGCTTATTATTGGTGTTATTCTAGAGGTGCCCATTGTGTGTCTGCCTAAGAAGAGATCGTAGACAGTCCCACCTGTTTCACCAACAATGGCCTACACCTTACTCCACAAAGCTTTTTCATATCAAGATATTCTCTACTCCAACAGCACCTTTTTAGGCAATGTTGGTCATTCTGCCCACCTAGTAAATAAAAATTCATATCTGGCAAACATCGATATAGTGCTGCATAGTAGTAAGATGCAACACAGTGCCCTCAATCTAGTCCTTCCAAAATCTGAAAAATGTGAATACCTGTGCTGTCATGAAAACATGGTTCTATAGCAATGACAGAACTCCCTGCATACTGGAATTCTATGCCTACAACTTGCATAGGCTCACAAAAGTAAATGGCAGAAACAATAGTGGTGGCATGTTAATATTTGTCTGAAATACCATCACTTCTAGAATGATTGACCATGACAAGGACCTCAAATTCCTTCATATCTTAATATCAGTAAACACAACCACATACCACATTCTAGACAACTACAAAACCCCATCAAGGAAACCTACAATGCATGAAACATCTTAATAAATTAGAACCACCCCTCCCCGCCATAAACAAGCAAAATCTTTGTAAGGAGCTTTAATTACCTCTTCATAAACTGTCATACCTACACAACCACAAATTAAGCTCACTACTTCCCTCAATTTATCAATGCAAACTCCATTAATCAAATAGTGCCCTCTCCAATTCGGAGAAAACTTACACTCAGTTTGGGCTTCATCAACTCAAGCCATATTCCCTATACACCTGTTTTAACTCCTCCCACTGATAAAGTCAGATCACTTGACTGTTTCATTCAAATCGGGTACTACTACAGATCAATGACCAACCCAAGCGTCTTTAGATACTTCTCCAAGTCCAGTTTCCTTGCACTGAGTGATGACCCGAGATAAACAGTTCATCATCACACATCCAGTAATGACCGTGTAGAAAATACCACCACGTATACCTAAAGCTTATACTTCCATTTCATGACTAGTAAAGAGGTTCAGGTTTCTATTCACCACAAATACATTGACAAGTTTGGAAACCCCTCTCTTGGGACCCTGCCATTATAGCCCTGAACAGAAAAAAAAATCTTAGAATGTTATAATCAACCTCAAATAGGTTGTCAAAGAAGTCAAGAATAAGATCAAATCTTGCTGAACTAATTGGAAAGCTGGAAGGACTATGTCAGCAAAGTCGAACTAAAAAAAATTACAATAATAGACAATCAGCAATGCACTAAGCTTATAACTGATGGCATTACCCACTTAAACCCTGAGAATAAAGCCATCATCCTTACAGACAAATTAATTTCCAGCTTCTATCAACCGTTACCTCCAGATATCACAATACAATGTATGAAGTCCATACCTCCTGCCTAGTAGTGACTTCTGAACAGATGTTAAAGAGCACTCAAGGTCAAAGATAACTGTTCTATGGATAACATACCAGGCATTCTTAGTATGAAACACCTGCTATAAGAATGCCTCCATTTTAAACTATTCATCCATGGTCTCAACACTAGATATGTACTGGATACCTGGAAAACACTTTACATTACTTTCCTCAATAAGGAAGACCCTCTGCAGACCTTGATAACTATAGACCGATTAGCCTCATTAACTTCATTAGTAAGGTGATGGAAAACATGATCATGGACCTAATAAACAGGGACATGACCAGTTTGGCATTGTGAAAGTTAGATCATACCTATTAAACCAAAATTACTTTGAAAGAGTTAGAAAAGCACTGGATGAGGGTAATGCCATGTATATGGCTTACCTGAATATAGTTGAGGCTTCTGACACTATACCCCATCCTAGCATCATTAATGGCCTGATTAAACTCTGTATAAATGCCTGTGTAACCCACTAGACTGTCAGGTAGCTTACTGATGGACTTCAGTACTTGTGTTAAATTGACACTATACTCCATGAAAATTTTCACCAGTGGTAAATCGCATTTATCTGTTTTAGGATCACACACATTTAGGATTATAAAATCGGACATTAAAGATTTCTGGTCGACTACATTTGCAGACAGCTGCAAACACAGAGCTATCAACTCTGCTGAAGATACTACAATCCTCCAACAAAGCACATCTCAAACAAAATCTGTGTCAGGATTTTAGTATGAAACCAAATGACAAATATTGCAACATCCTATATATTCTGAAACAGAAACGTTCACACAACTATCAAATTATATCAATCACCAGAGATGCAATGTACCTTTGACCATCATGTATATGCTATTATTAGTTAAGACATCAATATCACTAGAATGATTATTAAGGGCATTTTTGTCTTGGTTCAAAGAAGTCATTACCCTCTCTACTTACTCCTCTTTAGGCTCATCCAAAAAAAATGGTCTTTGAAGTAAAAATAAATCTTGGACCCCTAGCTAACCCCGGAATATTCAGGAACTATCCTTAAAGCTCTCTTCCTGCTACTAAGTAGCAACCTGGCAAAATGCCAAACCCCTACAAACTCTGAGAATACTGCTGACTACACAGAACTGTTCACATAAACCCTAAATAAGCATGTTAATAGCTGCATAGAGGCAGCTGTACCCACCAGGAAGTACAGAACTCAAACTAAACAAACAACTCAAAGGACAATAAAGTCTATCAAAAGTCAAATTTGAGGTAAATTTGGCTTCTCAGGTAAAGGACAACCACAACACATTCTTAACTATGTTCGCAACCTCAAAGGCAATACATAATTGTGTGCAGAGCTCATTGTAAATGGAGCCACCTATACTGAGCCAGAAGCCAACAAATTCAGCTCTAGCTTTACCTCTCCCCCCAGCCTTCGCTCAGGAAATACCATCAAACATGAATCCCCTTGCTATCACAAGGGAACAGGTCCTTAATGCACTCCCTGCATCAATGGGCCAAGACAATATCCCTGAATGCCTTCTAAATAACATGAAACATGACCTATCATACCCTCTGGAATTGCTATTTAACTGTAGCCTCCAAACAGGCTTTGTGCCTCATGAATGGAGAACAGCAACAGTCATCCCTCTACCCAAAGGTGGGCCATCTACAGACCCATAAGTCTCACTAGTCTTATATGCAAAGCAATGGAAAGAATTATAGAAATGATCAATTATATTGTAAACCTTGAGACATTGAACCCAACCCAATTTGATTTCAAGGGCAGGTCATGCCTACTCAACCTGGTGGACTTCTTTGATAAGGTCACCAAAGCAATGACTGAGGGCAAAATGGTTCACACTACCTACCTTGACCTTGGCCAAGGCATTCGACACAATACCCTACTTTGGCATTGTTGACAAACTCAAGAGATTAGGTACAAACCCATATGTCAGTTGGTAGGTAGCCAACTGGCTCACAGACAGGACCTAGGAAGTTAGAATTGGGAAGTCCACCTCTACGAAGAGGCCAGTCACAAGTGGAGTCCCTCAGGTATCAGTCCTTGGACCACTCCTTTTAGGCAATTACTTCTCTGAAGTCAAGGTCAATGTCAAATGCCTCTGGCTGACTACATTTGCAGATGATTGCAAATTTGGAGCCGTCATTGAATCCTACACAAACAAATGTTGATACAAACAACTGGTGTCAGAAACATGGACTAAAACTAAATGCCAAGAAATGCATAATAGTATCCTTCAGGAAGTCATTCATCCCTTGTAAGGATCATAATGACAACACACCCCTTAGAGTTGACCCAGTAGTCAGGGACTTAGGGACACACAGACAGCAATCTAGCCTTTGACCATCACATGTCTACAGCAGTGACAAAATCATTCTATGTTGCACAACTTTTAAATGAAGGCATGGCTTCTAGGTCCAAGGAAGTCATTGTTCCACTGTCTTTGGTATTCATCAGACCTATCATTGAGTACAATGTCCCCTTCTGCATGTATCTAATCAGGCATATCCAACAAATGGAATGTCCACAAAGGTTCCTCACTAAAGGAAATCAGGGTATAAGTAACATGCCCTATGCAGACAGCCTCAAATCCCTATCTCTGTATCTTGTCTCCTATAGGCTACTGAGGGGAGAGCTATGCCTGTAGTACA
The DNA here is from genome assembly GCF_019279795.1 of Protopterus annectens. Classification (NCBI taxonomy): domain Eukaryota; kingdom Metazoa; phylum Chordata; order Ceratodontiformes; family Protopteridae; genus Protopterus; species Protopterus annectens. Next base: position 268,150,597 of record NC_056726.1, on the reverse strand, counting down.
GGGCATTGTCAGTCATCACTCTGATGGACCTCCTACATATCCACAAAACAAACAGCACCAGAGTTTCCAGTTCTAAAGACAAACCTTGCCTGTGACATAAATAGGACCTGCTGTACAGACAGGTATGTATCCCAGAGATTACCACATCTCTGGAGCATGGGCTCCCCATCCATGTGAAGCAGAACTCCTCCCTAACCCAATCCAAGTGCAACTTGGACAATTGGATGGGGAACAGGAAATGCATCCCTGGTTTGGCATGTGTCTCTATTGGAGACAGGCAACCTGTAAATGGCTCATCTCACAGGCCCCTGCTTGTAAATGTGTCATCTCTTAAGCACCTGATTAGACTAAATCAAGGGTACCAGCACTTGACAGATATTTGGGATACATGGCTAGGCTTAAAAAAGGCCCTTGTGATGGTTAGCCTAGTAAACATCTATGAACATAAATAGTACTTGTTTGCAGGCAGATCTCTTTTCCAGTTAAGTATTCACCGTTGGAACGTGTTCCCACTTTCAGCAGAGCAAAGCCCATGTATTACAATATTTAAAGCTAAATTAGAACAATGGAAGAAAAAACACAAATTTGCCACAGGCCTAGCCCCACTATCTCATGTGGTCAGGAAGAGTAGCGAATTGAATACACCAGTGGGAATGTAGTGGCTAGAACTCAAAGGACTTCATTGGTCTATTACCTAGAAAAAAAAAACTATGTCTGTGATTCTTGTAAGACTGTAATTACAAGAGCTGATGTATTGGACTGCATGGCTACTAAATCATCAGTTCATGCCCATCCTGTTGACATAGGAAAGACCATACAATTCTCTAGCAGATGTATAAGGTTGAATCTTTTCCACCATTTAACACAGTTTACTTTTTCATTGCACTGACCAGTACCACTAGCGCTTCACGATGTTTTGTTTGCAGATCTTCTTCAAAACGTTTACTACTTAAATCTGGATCTTCAGACAGAATCTTCAGGACCTGCATCACAGATACCTGTACCTACTCATGTAACCATGAAGGCAAAGTTTTTTTTTTTCTGTTTGGAATATTTTTGCGTTACATGTCATTATTAGAACTGTATTAGAATATTGTGTGACTTTCAAGATGGCTGTGCACTTAACAGCTTAATCTCAGCTCTCCCAATGTGAAAGAGGCTGAAAAAAAGGAGCGTCATTGAAACTGCTTTTGGGTAAAATTCAGTTTCTGGTCAGCAAATACACTTCCTGAATGCCCCAAAGAAGAAATTTGGAAAATCAACCAGAAAATGGAGAACACCATCTGGGAAGGATTCTGGAGCAGTTCAGCAAAAAGCAGTTCAGTTTCAGCTTTGGTTCAAGAGATGGTTTCTGGTAATTTAGAGGAAACATTAAATAAAATATATCCAGAGGTGATTAAAATAAATGAAACTCTGAAAGAATATATCAACTCAAAGAAGAAAAAGACTGGAAAAATAAAAGCTCTAACTAGCTGTTCAGATGAACTGAAAATTTGAAAAAAATTGGAGGATGGTAACAGCAACAAACAAATGCAATCTGAGGGTCATGCTGCTGAACGCTAGAAGTCTAAATCTGAAAATGCACTTGCTTAAAGCACTATTAAAATGGAGAACATAGACATTTGTGCTGTAACAGAGACCTGGTTCAAGGCAGCAGAAAGCACCCCTGCACTACCAGGCTATAACTCATTCCACACCTTTTGGCCACAGAACTTGGATCAAAGCTCCAAAGGTGGTGGTGTTTCCATATTCATAAAGGATGCGCACACCTCCAGACTGGTAGCCCAACATAATGGATCAGAGATACTTCAGGTGCAGCTAACATTGGATAAGACAGTGATTCAGGTTGTAGCCTGATTTAGCTCCCTAACAATGTCCCAAGACTCAAACTCCATGTTTCTAAGCACACTGAATAATATTAGGGTCCAACCTAACACTCTCATACTGGGTGACTTCAACGACCACTGCATTAACTGGGAAAACTACTCATGTACCAATACACTTGCCCAAGGTTTCCTGAAGTTCATTAATACAAATGCACTGAACCAGCTTGTTCTCCCTGGTTAGATCTGACCGCAAACTAATCACCCTGGAAATCTACATCCCTCCCACCCCCAACCCTGCAAAAGTAACCACCATGAAAAACTTTCCCAAAGCTAACTTTGGGCTCCTAAAAAGAGGTGGCTAACCTCACTGCACCCATGCAAATGGAGATCAGTTGCATGACTGCTGAATCATACACCAATGCACTGTACAAGCACGTACACAAACGCATGGATTGCACCACACCCAATAGAACCAAGACGTTCTCCTCCAAAAAAAAGGAAACCTATCTGGTGGTCCCCTGCCATAAACAAACTCTAGAACAAGATGAGGAACTGATGCAGAATAAGGTGAAGTCGCAAGACTGGAAAAACTCCCTTGTCAGCCTCAACAAAAAGTTGAGATCCCTCATCAAATCCTCTAAAGCTATCTATGAAAACAGAATTGCAGCAGATAGTAAAGATAACGACAAGGCCTTCTATAGTTCTGTAAAGAATTTTCATGGCAATGCCCAGATTTGCTCTGAGCTGCTGCACAATGGTACCTCCTATACCGAGCCAACAGATATTGCCAATTTACTGGCTGACAGATTCAGTGCCACCTTTACCCCCAAGACCAATCGCAATGCCAGTAGATTGTCAGGCACCCAGTATTACTGCTGCATAGCTTAAAACAGCACTGTCCAAGGCAAAGAATACAGCTTCCATGGGACCTGGCAGTATCCCTGACTGTGTTCTACGTGAACTACAGAGTGAACTGGCACCTCACCTGTTCAATCACAACCTCGCCTCAGGCTTTGTCCTTACCGAATGGCGCACTGCTACAGTAGAGTCATCCCTCTCCACAAAGGAGGAGTGACTACAGACTCTGGGAACTATCATCCCATTAGCCTGACAAGTCTGATATGCAAAGCTATTGATGCATCATCATGGACCTAATAAATAAGGATATAGGGAATCTCCAAACTCTGGATCCCACACAGTTTGGTTTTCTGAAGGGTAGATGATGCCTGCTCAACTTGGTTGACTTCTTTGAGTCTATCACCAGAGCTGTGGATGAAGGCAAGGTGATTTATGCAGCCTACCTTGATCTGGCCAATGTGTTTGATACCATTCCCCATTCAAGAATCATAAAAAACTCACTAAGCTAGGCATTAACCCCTATATCACTAGGTGGGTTGCAAACTGGCTCACAGATAGAACCCACAGTGTGAAAGTAGCAGACTCCAAGTCAGACTGCTGACCTTTCATGAGTGCAGTCCCAGAGGGTTTGGTTCTGGGTCCTCTCCTGTTTGGTATCTACTTCTCTGAAGTCCAGGCCAACACAATGGGTCTCTGGCTGACAGTTCACAGATGATTGCAAGTTAGGAACTATTATTAACTCCCCAAGTGATGTGGACATCCTACAGAAAGGCCTCACTGAGACCAACGACAGGTGTCAGAACCATGGCCTTAAGCTCAATGCCAAAAATGTCATAATCCACTTTGGGAAAACCCAGTTCCCATGAATTACACATTGATGGTAGTCCACTGAACACAGAAGGTGTTAGAGATCTGGGACCACAGGTTTACAGCAGCCCCTCTTTTTGACCACATTGCCACTGTGGTCAGAAAGTCCTTCTATGTGGCACATCTCATTACTAAGGGTTTTGCATCCAGGAAGAAAGACGTCATTGTCTACCTGTACTCTTCCCTCATTAGGCCAATCATCGAGTACAGTGCTCCATTTGGCATGTACCTCACTAGACACCTGCAACAACTGGAGAGGCCACATAAGTACCTCACAAAGAGGATCCTAGGCCTTAAACACTTGGCCTAAATGGACAGACTCAAAAAACTTCAACTATTCTCGGTCTCATATCACCTACTTGGAGGCGATCACTGCTTGACATACAAAGCCATGTCTGATCCAGCTCTGTTAGAAATGCTACATCTAAAGAAATCACAATCCCTCCACACCACACACTCCAAAAACTGTGTCATGGCTTTCTAAAGTGTCTAAACTCAAAATTACCCTTAGAAACAAAGCATGGGCTTTATGGCGTTCTTCTAAAGACCCCCAAGATCACATTAAATACAGGCAATCCAGGAATGAAACTAAAAAATCCATTTTACAAGACAGAAAACTATACTACTGTAATTTACAGACAGTAAATCAAAATAACCCTTAGTTTTGGGCAGGTTTAAATCTACTACCATCCTGGACAAACTTCACCCCAATCCCTGCTGCTACTATTGATAAAACTCCTGAAGATGTTTGACAGTTTTAACCGATTCTTTACTGAGACAATTCAAGCCCTAGCTAGCCAACTACCTCCTAGCTCCCTTGGTCCTGAAAGTACCACCCCTAGAAACCTACTCGCGTTCAGCTTCCAACCAGTTGCCACTTCACTTATCCATAACTTGATCAAAAAATTAAAACCCACTACACTTTCTGCTGATCAACTCCCTGCCGAGTACCTACAAAAATAAGCTGATGCTATTGCTTACCCAGTCTCAATACTAATTAATCGAACCATAGTAGAAGCTAAAATTCCCACCATCTGGAAAATATCCTATGTAATCCCACTTCACAAAGGAGGCAGCTCTACTGAATTCTCCAATTATAGGCCAATAGCTATACCCTCTCCACTTGCAAAGATTATGGAAAAATGCATTCATAGACAACTCATGCACTACCTAATCCAGAATCACCTTATGGCAGACACTCAGCATGGCTTCCATCCTCATCACAGCACTACTTCAGTCCTCCTAGCCTTTACCAACACCATAAACCATAATTGCAACAATAATTATATATCCTCAGCCCTCTTCTTGGATCTTTCCAAGGCATTCGATATGGTTGATCACCAACTTTTAATCCACACCCTGCAAACATTCTGTCTAGATACTAGAGCCCTCCAATGGTTTCAATCCTACCTGAATGGTCGACAGCAGGCTGTCCTCTGGCAGAACAAACTCTCTAATCTTCTACCCAGCACCCTTGGAGTACCACAAGACTCTATACTAGGGCCCTTGCTGTTCTCCATCTTCATTAACAACCTTTATACTGTCATCCCAAAAGTCAGCTGTATCCAATATGCTGATGACTCTACTCTGATTTGCTCGGCCACATCTCCAATAGAGTTATGGTCAGCTACCCAGACCACCTTTAATACAATAGAAAACTGGCTTTCTGAACGTCGTCTGATCCTAAATCCCAAAAGCTAAAATGCTGTTATTTTTACCAACACATAGGTCTACCGCTTTCACCTTTACCATAAATTCAAATGACACAATAATCTCCCCTGACCTCTCTACAAAACTATTAGGTGTAATCATAGATAATAATCTAAAATTCGACCTATATGTTAACCAAACTATCAAAACCATCAATAAAAAAATAGGGTCACTTTACAGAATAAAAGCCTTCCCAACCCCTCCAGCTAAAATTGCCATAGCTCGCTCTCACCTTCTTTCAACCCTTCTGTATGCATCCCTTCTACTCTCGAATTTAAACAAGACTGTCCTTAAACTCTCAATTTTCTACAACCACATTGCCAGGTTTGCCACTGAGCTGCCTTTTAGGACACATCATTGCATCAATCTAAATCAGCTTGGGTGACTTGAACTACCCAGCCTAATCCAGTATAACCAACTGATTATGGCCTCTATAATCCGGACAATACTCCAGCACTTAAAAAAATTATCACTCCCATAAAAATCCTAGACCGCTTCGATCCTCAAACTACTAATTCAGACTAGCAAAATATAACACAGCCGGTTACTCTCTTTGCAAACTCTGTAAGTAGACCCTGGAACTCTCTTCCAGCTGATATTACCTTACTTTCTACCTTAGGTCAATTTAAAACTAGACTCAAACATTTGGCACTTAACTGGCTATATCAATGTATCAAGCCTGGCTAACTCTCTCTAGAATGTGTAAAAATCTGTTAACCAGTTTACTGTGTAATTTAATTTAATCTTGACTTAACGCTCTGGATTAACTCTAACCTGTGGAACTTGTTTAACTTGCTTACTTATGTAATCACTGTAAATGGTCTGCTGATATTATGTAATGCTGTATCTGCTTACCCGTGGAGCTTTTCTACCTGGGCCTCCGCAGAAAATGGACATGCATCCAGTTGGACTATCCCGGTCAACAAATGTAAAATAAAAAAATAAAAAATTGACATCAAAACATCCTGAAGATAAGGTATATACCATTCGTTGATGGGCCTTCACATATGAAAGCATTTGTTCAGACTAGTCCAAATGCCCTGTATGCTGACTACCAGAGCCAAGACACATACTTATGTAAGCATCTATAACACAGGTGACCAAAACAGTAGCAAAAAAGTTAAAGTAATGACAAAATACACAATTCACTTAAAATAAGCAATAGCAAAGTTTGATTTTTGCTGGGGTGGGATGGGGGTGCATAGATTTAACTATAATAAACCAATCACTTCTTTTGTCTTATTACAGTGAAGTACTTTGTAATTTATATTTTTTGCTGAGGGGGTGGGTAACTGATTCACAGCAACAGCAGAGGTTGCTAAGCAACTATACTTCTCAACTGCCTAATAAGTATCAATGGAGCAATGTTGTTAAATTTTGAAAAAAAGCTTTTGTACAGCCTAGTGCATAGAACCTCTGCAGGATATAGCAATTTTAAATTGTAAATCTGGACTATTCTGAGTCATTTGGTCATCACATTACAGCAGTCAAAATCCTCTGTTATGGCCCTGCTAATTTCTAAAGGTATCTCATCTAGGTGAAAAGGACATTATAATCCTCCTCTATAAATCACTTAATCAGATTGATGATTGAGTACACTGTCCCCTCCTGGCTTGTATTTGAACAAAACATCTTACAACTATAAAGATCCCAGAAGATCCTAAATGAAAAGATCAAAGACCTGATGATCATTAGCTAGTAAAATAGACTTGACAGTCTCCTACATGGTGATATAGGATTAGCATTTACATCTATGATGAATCCTACCATCTGTGATCTCCTGCACCATCACAAAAATAAGCATGGCGTTCACTCATACATCACTAGAAAATAAAAAGGATGTGCTGGCATCATAGATTCATCCACCAGTGAACTTCCAATTACTGAAATAGTCATATTAGGCAGAGTGAAACCCTTGCAAGCTTTAAGATAAACCTAGATAACCAAAAGAGTAAAGGGTCCATCCTGTGTCACCTTTCTGGGGGCATGAGGTGCCATATCATGGTGGGTGCTGGCAAAGCTTTAATGGCCCTTGGAATAATCTGCCTTGTAGATCCTATGAACCAATGGACATGTACAGCATCACTTTACAAGACCCTAGTAAATTTAAAATTAAAGTATTCTGCCATTAAGGCACTTCAGATCATCACCATATCCATTCCTCAGGAACTGTGACTTTGGAGAAAAAATGTAAGTGGGTGACGTGAGTGAATCTCCCACTTCGCAGTTAAAATATCTCTTGCCACCTCTCGGATTATGTGTAGGTATATTTAATGTTCAGTGGGTTTAACATTTATGCATTCAGAATTCTAGGCTTGAAAAGTTGCAACTCTAAAGGTAGGTCTTTCAATTGCTCCTACCAGTTCCAGTAAGTCTTCCACTCATATACACTGCTTCATTCATTAACAAAATAATTTGATCTGCTTCTCCCCTAGCTACAACACTCACAATTGGGTGCATTTTTACAGTCATTACATCTTTTTAATCTATGTTGAACTGCCGAGAAGAGTGCAAACTAAATAAATGAAAAACTTCTTGAACCCTGAAGACGAGAAAGAAACCAAACCAATATTGAGCCCTTTCGTTCTTTATTAGTAACAAACTTCATCAGAAGGAAAATAAATTATCCTCGTGTGGTACATAGAATAAAAAGAGAAGCACAGCTTATCAAGACAACATATTTTCAAATTGTTTTTAACTAAAACAGCACAGTAGCCAATAGAAACTTTGAAAGTTGTACTGCATGTCTCAGGGGGTGGGTATCACCTGAGCCAGAGCACTGTGCATTTAATGTTTAATTTTCATTGATGCCTGGGAAGGCTTCTGCATTCAGCAGGAGTTGCCACATAAGTTTGCATACCTTGAGCAGCGTGTCACTATCGCCAAAGAAGACATCAACCTGTTCCAGCACTATGAATTTGAAATCTTGAAAGTTCCTTGTGCCTGACCACTGGATGGTGTTTTCTGATGCAGAGTTTTCTGCAATCTTCCCTCATATAAACCTTCACATGCGTTGCATAACCCTGCATATACTGCATTAGCACTGTGGCAATTAAAATCTCTATTACACACTACTTTAACATTGCAATGCTTGAACAGAAATTCTTTACCCGTGTGAACATGTTTGCATGCAACACAGGCCCAGCAAGAACACGGCTGCTGGTTTGTCAACAAATACATTATCACTGAGCATAAACTGTTGTTCAGGAAGTTCTAAACAGCTGCAAAGAGTTTTACTTTTTTTTTTTCAAATATAATTTTTATTGTTTTTTGCAAGATTTATAAAAGGAAAAAACAGAAACATAACAAAAAAGAATAATAAATTATATACATATATCAGTCTTTGCTATACAAAGAGATTGTAACAATATGAGTAAGCATACATATTCTACCATAGCAAGGCAATAACTAGATAAATAAGAAGTCTCCTTATAAGGAGAGACTAAAAGGGCTTAATAAAACAGACAATTTTTTACTTGTGGGTGACCAGTGGAGTGATTTCCTAGCTTTTTTATCTTGTTCCCAGACTTCACTCAAGTTTGCTTTCATTCAAGTTGGGAGGGTGGCTTAATGGCCAAGGTGTTTGCCTTACAAACACAAGGTTTAGGGTTTGAGTCTCTCAAGGGATAATTGTCTAAGCTTCAAAATGGCTTGCAAGGGCAGTTAGCTTAGTACTAAACTATGAACCTATGAACCTATTAAATCTTGATGTGTGTGGATAAAATTTATTCCTAGATATTTGATTGAATATTTGACAGGTATGTCAGAAAGGGGGAAGTAGGATTCTAGGCGTTTACGAAGATTTAATGGGAAAAATAAAAGATTTTGTGGGATTTAATTTATAATTTGCAGCAGTGGAAAAGAGACTTATTGATTTACGAATTTTATGAAGATCACTATTCAGGAGTTCAAAGTAATTGTTTAAATCATCTGCAAATGCTGATTATTTTATCTCTACGTTAGACACTTGGTATACGATGATAGTTTTTTTTGGTTAATAAGTAGTAGGAGAGGTTCAAGATAAATATTAAAAAGATATGGTGAAAGGGGGCAGCCCTGTCTAGTTCCATTAGTGATTTTAATAGGGTGGGACATTGTTTTATTGATGTACATGGAGGTAGTAGCATTGTTGTAAAGCATTTTTATAGTGTTAATCATAAATTCAGGGAAGTTGAAGTATTGCATGGTTAAATATAGGACGTTTTGGTCCACATTGTCAAAAGCTTTAGTGGCATCAAGCATGAGTGCATATCTTGGGTTGTTATTTTTTAGAAATAACATTCGTGTGTCTAAAGTGAGGGTATTGTCGGATAGTTGTCTGTTTCATGAAACCTAATTGCTCAGGGGAAATAATTGAAGCCAGAACTTTCTACATTCTACTTGCTAGACCAGACATCAGAATTTTAATATCTATATTAATGAGAGCAACGGGTCTGTAGTTAAGAGGGTTATGCTTGTCAAAATTAGGTTTCAAGATGACAATTGTTTTAGAGTTGTTCATAATCCCCTTAAGGATGATGTACTTGCAGAGGCTAAGAAGAATTCTAATAGGTTGATCATTAAGAATTTGGTGAAATTCACCTGTAAAGCCTTCTGGTCCTGGTGCCTTATTGGGTTTGAGCTTTTTGATAGCTAACTGTTTCATTCAGTGTTATAGGACTAGCTAATAGGTTATGTTGTGTGTGCGACTTAGTTTGGGAAAGGATAACTTAGCGAGGAATTCTTTGTAGATGTCCTTATGAGCTTGATTTTTTGGGGTTGTAAATTTCACTAAAGATCTCCGTGAAGGAATTAATAATGTCATAATTACTGTACAAGTTTTTTCTTTATACTTTAATTCGGATATATAATTTTGGCCATCTTTGACTTTAGTTTGGACAGGGGGGTTTGAGCCCATTCAGATTATATATACAGGAGCCTTAATTCAGCTAAGGATTGGTTTTGTTGATAAAAGGAGTATATATTTTTCTGAGTGTCATGTAGGTTATTTTCTAAGTCTGGAGAGTAGGTATTTTGAAGTTGTAAATCAAGTTTCTTGTACTCAGTGAGGTCAGTGATATGCCTTTGCTCCTTTTTTTTATAAAACGATGCTTTTTGTATAAGTATCCCTCTGATAACAGCTTTGGCAGCAGCCCATTGAACATCAAAAGGGATGCGCATCACAGATGGGATTCAAGCTCAAACTGTTTCAAATATTGGTTTATTTCATTTGTAACATCATCTTTTTAAGGATATTAATATTTAACATCCAGGTGGTGAAGGTGTTGTGTTGATGCTAAGAGAAACATTAGAGTGATCTGAGATAGATCTTGCTTCAAGGACAAAATTATTAATTTTATTTGAGAAGACATCCAAAATTAGGAAAAAGTCAGTTCTAGACAAGACTTTATGAGATGCTGAGAAGTAGGTATATTTGTTTGCCGTTCTATCATGATCAAATATTTGGAATGGGTCAATTAAGTTGAAATCATTTATCAGGTCATGAATAGATGCAGTCAGTTGGGGGGCTGTTTCCTGTTTTTGTTTGAGGTGTTGTTCAAGGTGTCAATAAGTGCATTCCAATCGCCACCTATAATAAAGAAATGGTTGGTATATTGTAATAAAAGATTGCGAATTTCATAAACAAATAGACACTGGTTTGTACATGGACTATATATGTTTAGAAAAAGTATAGGGCAGTTTAACTGAGGGTAAGAACAAGAAGATAGACACCACTGACCATTAGGGCCTGATTTAGTAGCTAAAATTTCCCCAGGGAAGATTTTTTTTAATTAAGATGGCAGTACCTTTCGATGAAAGACCATGTCCAGCTGATATTATATGTCTGATCCAGTTTCTATTCCAAGCGTCTCTCTTGTAGATGGAAAATGTTATCCTAGTAAATTAGATGCATAATCATTTTTTTTTATTTTCCTGAAGCCCATTTATAGTCCAAGAGTTAACTTTAATCATTATGCTTTAAAATTTAAGTGTAAAATATTAAACATGCAATTTTAAAGAAAGTAATTTGCATAAACTTGTCGTTATATTAAGCATAATGGTAGTTGATATCCTATTAAGTAAAAAAAAGTTAGTTTGAGTAGAGTGGCATCCATTTACCCTACTACAAACCTAGTGCCTAATGACAAAACTCCCTGAAATGATCTTATATAACATACAAACAAATGCATATTACGTGTTGCGGAACAATTTTGCATGTACAGAATAGCATTATAAAGTAGCAGGGAGAAAAACATACTAATCCCGATATTGCAAGTGTCAGCAAGCATTGGACTACCCACCCCCTTGCCGCTCTATAAAAATTTTAATTTAACCTGAAATTAGAAAAGTGCCAAAGGCATCATGGCTATGAATAAAATACAATGGAACTTTACATTACATACAATAAAAACCATACTGTAGTCAGGATTTTATTATTAAACTATTTAGAAGTTTAAAGTAGTTAATTATAACTTGGGATAAAAGCAAAGATGCTCCTTGTTTACCATTAGAACCTGACCAAGGTAGGACAAACTACTGCATTTGCCCTTCTTCAAAAGTATGGAACCAAGAAGCCGGTAGTCTACTTAGGCTTTAGTGTATGCATCCTTTGCTTATGATCATGACCGGTAAGATACCGTCCTATCTAATCTATTAGACTACCATTCCGTAATATATATCCAATATAGACTGTCCTCTTTCTTACAAGATAAAACATCAGATAGGAGTGGGGAGAGTATCTCTAGTCTGTAGTTGTAACATGCTAAGTCAAGAGAAGAAAAATCTACAGAAGAGGAGAGTAATAAACATTTGCATTAATTTGCATTACATCACCTATGTTAAAGCAAGAACAGCATACTTAAATATTAAACCATTAAAGCAATCGAGTATATTAGATTATTCCTAAAGCGTCATATATTAAAAGATTGCAACCATCAAAACATCCCAGTGCAGCAGATAATGAGATCAAGCATGGGTGTAAGTACGTATGTGTGTAAGACTGCAAGTGATTCAGGTCCCAGTAGTATAAAGTTTTAGTTAACTGCCCTAAATACATACATAACAGGTGCTCATTTCCATTTCACATAGTTTAGATAACATTAATTAACCTATATATGAAGATATTTGCTAGTGTACTTTCTTGGATGCAAATGAGATATGGGTGTAGGTGGGGAGAGGAGGTACTTGATGCAGTACACACTAGCAGAGTCCTAAAGTATCAGCTGCATTGTAACATTGAAAACTTTTTTTTGTGTTCCCCATAACCAGCTTGAAACCCTGGAGCACTTAATTGGCAGTAGATTATTAGAGTGGGGGGAGCACTCATACACATGTTGTATATAAATGTACAAGTGATTCGTGAACATTATATGAGGAAAACCTATGTACAGTACTTTTAAATTCTTTGATCGGCAGCAAATGGATGTCACAGGATGCCTGATATCTTCAGAAAACAATTTTAAAACACAACAGATTTCTGACAATCAGTGACTGCAGCAATCCCATTGATGCAGAGCTTACTTTTCAGTACCTCCCGACCTTGTGACGCCATCTGCCAATGTTCCCATTGAATTCTGGGTAATGGAACATTGAAACAGCTCTGGAAGCCCGGGAAAAGGCTTAGAGTCCAAGGACAGGGCCCAGGAAAGCCATAGAGAACTTCCATGGCCAAAGGCAAATAGGCCTGAGCACTATCACATCAAACGTGGGAAACAACCTCTAGGACAGCTGGAAAGCACAGGAAACTTCCAGATGTACTCCATGTAAGTCGATTTACAGTTGGAAGTGATTCCAGACCAAACAAAAGGTGTATGGTTATTTCTTCAAGTTATGGGAGTACTTCAATTAAGGAAAATGCACTGGGATTTAGATTTTTAATGCCATTTAGTGAAACATTGACAGTTTAATTGCATTTTGTTGTACATTTTGAACCATATACATTAATCCTGGCTTGAAAATCAATTGTAGCAAACTTTCTGGTTCCATACAAGTCCGAGCTTATTTTTTTTTTTTCCAAACTCATTGCTTAAAGCCTTTTAAAGATACAAAAGCAGAATGGTTATTTAGTTGGTTTAATTGTTTGTCTTACAACTGGTTTACTGCTCAGGTAAATTCATTGAATGCTCTCATGAATGCTTTTTGTTTGCTTCATCTACTGTTTGTATTAGATATTTCTGGTCATTGTGGTGGAAGGAAAGAGTAGCTAGATACTTCATTTGAAAACATGTTTTCTTTTTAATTAAAAATGCATGGAAAGGAGCTAGAGCTTGCCTTTGAAGCTTTATGGGTTGTGGAAGATCCTGGGAAACTAATGTTGTGCCCTCTCCACATAACGGTGCTTTTCTTTTTTGCAGCCATAAGGATTGCATTTGTATGTGCAGCATTTAGTAACCTGCCATATATTTGTCTAGGAATAGCTTCATCTTGTGATCTGCATAGTGTGAGCTCTTTCAATTACAATGTCTTTAGTGAGGGCTTTGTTGTCAGTGATTGTTTTGAAGATTTCTGTTAATATGACCGGCATTTGAATGTGGTCAAACTTTTCTGGGATACCTCTTATTACAATGTTATTCCTTCAGCTACTTGCTTCTAAGTCTATTATTTTATGTTGCAAATCACAGATAGTTTTATTTAAACTTACTTTTGCTTGTAGATCCGGTGTTTCTTCACATTTTCTTAGTTTTATTTTCAGTGAGGTTTAGTCTTGTGATTATTTGATCTAGATTAGAACCAAAGGAGTTAAGCTTGTCTGAGAAGCTTTTTATATCATCTTGGAGAGGTTGCAGGGCTGATTTAATGTTATCTACTCTAAATGCAGGTTCCCCTTTGTTAGATTCCTGTAGTGTTTTAATTGTTTTCTGCCTCTTGGCTATTATATCCTTTTCTGGGATAAGTACAGAGGATAGTTTGGTCTTGGATTTTAAGAGTTTCCATAGAATCTTACTGAGTAGTCATCTTTGGCTGAATTTATTTTTATGATTAATTGAGATCAGTACTGTATGACTTTTTACTCTCCGTTTCAGAACTCAGTTTTTGAAGAGATGCCGGTCACCATGCGGCTGCATCCACCCAGTCAGTCTCTGAAGAGGTAGGCACACGATAAGTCAGGTAAAGTGTTGATGAGATAAAACATGCTGATTTCTTTCTTTTTGTATGCCTGATGATCAATATTATCACTTTTTTGTGAAGTTTAATGCCAGATATGGGTTGTAATAAGCGGATGAAATTAGCTGTTATAGGAGCAGCAGAAAGTGTGCGCTCAGTGCTCGGCTGCCATCTTGGAATCCATTTTTTTTGTAGGAGAAGTTGGGACAATCACCTAAAGTGGAGTGAAGGTCCTTGCTACTAGTGATAATGTCCCAGTTTTTGGTGATAATGGTCTTTATGGGGAATATATTGCTACTAATGGGAAGGGGGAACTAAGGGTGCGATCAGTGTCTGAACTTTGTGTGGATTTGGGGAGGAAGGTGTATCTTAGTATTGGTTTAAACGTGGTAGTGCATGCTATGCTGACTTCAAAGGAGATGCGATCTAGCAATTGTTTGGGGTAGTCCTAAGAATAAGCTGTACAGAAAGGCACTTTCTTGATGGAAGGTGGTATCATTACTAACTAAATGGGATAGTCTTATGAATTGGCCTTTCACTATGTTGGACTTCATAAAGTAGGGGTGTTGGCTCATGTAGTCCAGAATGTTATTTCTTTATGTTTTTTTATGGAAAACATTGGATTCTAGGCTGACAGAGTGGGTGTTCAGTGTAATTTCTATGTCAGGGAATTATACTACAGAGGCAGTACCTCAGACTCTGAAGTTCAAACAGGAGACATTTTAGGAAATGGACTGGATGAAGGAGCATAGTTCAGGTTTGGAGCCCTGCCAGACGAAAAATATGTGATTAAAATAACGATGGTACAATCTGGTTTTCTAAAACCATGGCGGGTGGACTAAGGTGTTACACACTGTGAAAGGGTTGTGATAACCTGAAAGCTCTGTGACTTAGACCTAGAGATTAAAGTGTTCTTGTTTGTCCTTCTGACATTGTTGGCATGGTTTGTTCATGCTAAGTTGTTGGTTTGCCATTTGCTAAGGACTAGGTTCACATAAGAAGGGACCATTGTGGACCCCATGATGACTACTTTGATTTGTTAGTAGATTTTACCATTGAAGTGAAAAAAAAAAGATGTTGAAAAGCACTGCCAAAATGAGACTGCAGATGGTGTCGATCTTGGTCTTCATAAAGGCAGTGCATTTTAGAAGAAAACTGTGGGTGAGTTACAGTCCCTCTTGAGTGGGAATGTTGGTGCAGAGAGAATATGTCCAAGGTAACCAACATTCGGTCAGAGGTAATAAGCTCAAGGAGCAATAGCACAATTGAGAAAGGCCCAAAAATCCTTTAAGTAGAAGGGGTGGATTGTACTACGGGGTTAAAAAAGGAATCAACATATTCAGCAATTTTTTCCGTTTTGGTTTTCTTGTTAGATATGTATCTAAATGGGGGATTGCTGGCATCCTTTTGAATTTTAGGTATGGCAGTTAGCCTAAACTGGGGCTGGGTACCGAAACAAAATCTTCCACAGACAAACTGTTACTTTGCTCAAGATTAGAGAATAAAAGATCATAGTTTTCAAATTGTTGTGTAATCAAATCAATTTCTACTACTTTATAAAAATCATTAACTAAAGCTGAGTCAATTTTGCCAACATATGTCTTTTGTTCCATTAGCACCACTCTGGTACCGTTGTCTGCTTTCATGATGCACAGACTCTTGTCCTCACTTATGTCCTGCAGGGCTGCAAATTCTGAGATGGTAAGATTAAGCCACTTCTGCTGGTTATTGCCTTTTAGAAAATCCCACAAGTCTCCGTTGCATACTTTAAAAAATATTTTCTCTGTTGCATACTTTTAAAAATATTTACAGAGTGTTGTGGAGGACCAGGTTGTATGCACTTCTCCTTTTAGGGATGTTCGTGGTGAAAGAGTGGGAGTATTCTTTGGTGTGGTCATCCAGTAGAAATTTGAGGTTCAGTTTCCTGAGGTATAGTCATAGGTCCAACAGGAGGTTTGTAAGGTTCGCCCCGTGTATGGGAATGAATATGAAATCTTTACTGACAACTAGTAGGTGTCCTACCAATAAGGTCCTGTCTTGTAAGGCTGAAAACAGTATAATTGACTTTATTAGGATTAGCTGCTTCTGGAAGGGTATTTATCGATGTCAATGGATCCTAGTTCTCGTACCTAGTCTGTATAGTCTGCCTCATCTGCGTGTCTGACCTCATCCTTGTGGGTGGCCCCATGGTGTTTATAATCTGTTCCTGGTGTCCCAGTGGTTTGGGGGAAAAAAATTCTCCTGTTCCTTATTGTGTCCATTGGTGGTGGTATTGGATATAGCCGAGTTGCTGGGGGGGGGAGGTCAGAGTGGATGTTTGATGGCAATGGGGTTAGCTGCACTTTGTGGTGCCTCTTGTTGGGTAGACAACACGTTAATGTCCTGATGGCTCTGGCTGTTGTTGGGTCACTGTTTAGCACTGTGCTCACTCTTAAGCAGGTATGCTGTGTTGTTCCTGTATTGTAAAAGGTCCCATTAAAGTTTTTTTTTTTTGTATGCATTAGAGTGGCCACATGTCTGGTGATTCTTGCGGTGATTCCATCAAATGCATGCTGGACCTGGGAAAAGGCTGGGAGTTGTAGGGTGGCTCAGTGCAGTTCAGGGATCTCATGCCTCAGACCTACTATTTTACCTTGATTGTATGTGAAGAGCACTTTCAAGGCTTGCAGACCTGCTTCACTGTAGATGATGGTGAGGGCTTCATACAGGGGAGAATCCTTGGTCATTCTGTTGTGGTATTTGAAGCAACATAGTCCTTGGGGTACTATGTTCTACCACAGACAACTGGTGAGGAAGTAGTCCTATTCAGCATTTTTAAATGCAATTAATAACCACTCAAGTTTAAAGGCGAGGGATTTGCAATTCACTGTTGTGCTTCATTGTTAGGAGAGGTTGTTATAAGGGTCAAACCCTGTTGTTGGTCGACTTCCAGGAGGAAAGGATTGGTTCAGTTGTCAGTGTTCAGAAATTCAACTAACTTGTTGTTGTTGATGGCTCTAATGTTGGGAGAGAAGGCTTGGGAACCTTGCTGGGTCAGTCCAGCATGGATTTGGCTACTGTTGAGTCTGTTGAATCTTTTTAGTAGGTCTTGTGCTTACCCTGTCATGTCTGCTAAAGTCTGGAACATGCTGAAGAGGTCTGGCAGAACAGTGTGTGTGGTTAGGTCAAAGAGCAACTATATGGGTTCAACCTAGAGAAAACACCATCATCACTGTTTATGTACTGCAATGAAATTCCACAGTAGCAGTAAACTATTTTATGCCTGTCACTTTACACCAAAGCTAATGATGAGCTACAGTTTGGATACAGTTGTAACTAATCTGCAGCTAGTATTTTTATATTTTTTATTTTTGTAAGATACTTCACTCATTTATGTGCAAAATATTGGATGAAGTCAAGCAATTTACAAACTACCCTACCAAAATATGCATGTGAGCAAGATGTGCAGAGATTCACTTATCAGTACCCACCTTATCTTCTGCAGAGATGTAAAGACGGAGCCTATTCTTGCAAGCAAGGCTCATGAGGCAGAAAATCCCTTGACTGGGATTCTAAACATGACCAAACACATTCACACACACATATATGTGTGTGGGTGCACATATATGTGTGTAATGTGAGCGTATACACACGCACAAACATACATATGAGGACTTTCAGTTCATCTAATGACATGCTTTTGGGTGTAGAAAAAGAAGCATTTATTAAAAACCTACATGGGCACAAGGACAGGCAGGCTGTGAACAGTTGGTGCATTAACTAGGAATTGAACCAGGTAAATAACGGTGTGAAATGCTGCACCAATATGGAACCTATACATGATACATGTATAAATAAATACACACAAGCACACACATACATATACACACACTATTGTATAAATATATATATATATATATATATATATATATATATACACACATACACATATATATACACACACACACACATATAAATGTTATATGCATATATACACACACACATATATATATATATATATATATATATATACATACACACATGGGTCTAATGTACAAGAGTAGAAATGCCAGTAGGCAGACATTTAAAAGGCAGAGACAATGTTGAAGTTTCACATAACTGAAACTTTACTTTACCGTCTTTCACAAGACTGAAAGGTGAAAATGCTGACTTTTGCTGATCTCAGAGGTGTGGAGCATAAAATATGCTCATTTCCGCACTGTAGTCTGATCTCAGAGTTGGTATATTTAATTCCAGGGGTTTGGGGGAACTGCAGCCCCCCTGCTAAAATGTAAACATTACAAATAAGTATTTACCTGATAAATACCAGTCTACCTGTTATGTACTAGAATCATGGAAATGAAAATGTATTCAGTGTATGTAGTGTCCTGTAACTTTAAATCCTCATAGTAAGTACTGAATATAATTAGAAACATGGCAGACATGATGCAAGTAATTCCAGGCATGACTGGAAATATTTTTGTTATTTTTTTTGGCATTTAGAAAGATGTAGAAATTCAAGGATATATTGGGGTTGCAAATCTAAAGTCGTGTGTAAATGTAAAGGAAGAGCCATGAACAATATAGTAAGCGATGGTGAAAATTTGCACATTGCCACTGTTATCTGCAATGAGTTGAAAGTTGGAGCTAAATTTTGTAGACAAACGTTGATATACAGCACTATGTTTAATTGGATTTGTGGAAGACTTTTCACTTTGGGTACTTTTCAATTGGAAGTGTGATTTATCAGTGGCAAATCCAGAAATCTGTAAAAAAAGGGGTGCGGAGTCTGGTTAGTTGAGTACAAGGGTGGAAGTGGAAAGTGAGACACTGGATTTGATGGATGTGGAAAGATCACCTTAAGAAGCTCTGACATCAGATGTGGAGAGAGAGCAATACACATTCGGTTGCACATGGATGTTGCTGTAATTTGGTTCCAGTCAGCTCCCCTTGACTCTCCCACCACTAACTGCCTTTAAACAACTGACCTGTTGAATATAATGTACTAGAACAAGAACACTCATCCCTCATCCATTTACCTACTTAACTAAATAAACTACTTGAAACTCCAACAAGGTGTCTTTATTCCTCCCACAGGAAGGGCATCAGAGAAGGAGATCCCTAAATCTGCTAACTAAAGTCATTTTTATCTGGACTAATCCCTTTGTTTCTTGTTAGTCCCATCACCCCTGGGTCACAGGTGGGATATCAGACCTGATTCGAACATCTGCCCTTATGCAAAGGAGTTTTGTAGTTTAAAAGTAATGCAAGATTACATAGCCAAAGGCATTATGTATATGTTAGTTACTAAAGAATGCTGTATTGCTACAGGTTTATGCATGAATACAATAATTATCACTGAAGGACTGGTACAGAATACAATCTTAAAATCTCACATACTGAAATATTCTACTGCCATAAATGAAAGTGTCAAAATGGACATGCTCATAAGGCAATGCATTCTTACATTTAAAGGACATATTTCCTGGTTTAATTCTTTCTTTTTGAAATGCTGCTTTATAGAGTGAGATAATTCTTTGAGCAGGCATTCCCAAAGATCACTATCGGGCTCTTGCTTAAAGGTTTGTTTTTCTATGAGCAAGGTACATACTCATTGGCAGGGGTCTGCAATTATGTACATTTTACTTGCACAGACTGCATTTCCTCTTAAAAGGTGACCTCTTCCTCAGCACCCCATTATTCTCTATGTACTTCCACAAAAAAATAAAAAAAAAATCCAGAAAAAAACCCTCCTGATATCAGAAATAGAGCTAGACCATCATTATATAGCTTCATTAAATATAGCTTCTCTTCTCCCCCTTACTGTGTCTTTTACTATCTGTCCATTTCATGCACACACACACACACACACACACACACACACACACACACACACACACACACACACACACACACACACACAGCCATGCAAACCTACGCATGCGTGAGCACACGCACACACACATGCACACATACACACACACATACACACACACATACACGCACACACACACATGCACACATGCACACACAGATGCAACATAAATGTTCCTCTTTTCAGGGTAAAGGTCCAGTAAAAATGTTTTTCAAGTTATCCTCCATCTGTTGCATGGTTGTATAACAGTACATTTTTCTGTTTCAATAGGGCAATTTTAGCTTTAGCACATTTCCTCAAATGTGATTAATATTCCGCAGTTTTGGAGTAGTCCTATCACATCAGGAAAACACAATGCAACTCAAGCTATACATTTAAGTTTTTCACAGGCAATCAAACAGAAATAAACATCACCAAAATGGCAGACTGGGATCTAAACTAGTGCAGATTTTTTTTTGGCAAGCTTTATATACATATATCATGAATAGCTTTGGAAAAGTTCCATAAAATTCTGGAAAAGTATTAATACTTTACAAAAATAAATATACATCCTACCTCTTACAAAGAGGAGATGATTAATCCAGTAGCATACAGCTGGCGCCATGCACCATTCAAATAAACCACTTACTAAGCCTGGTAGATGAATTGGTTCATAGGTGTGCACGAGGCTAATGGACCTGGAGCCTATATAAGCCTAGCCCAAGAAGATTCTCTGGCATCATGCCACCCAAAGTTAGTTCCCAGTGCCCCTCTCAAATAAGGCCACTGAAGTGATCCCCGGAATGAACTTCCTATTGCCCATCCACTCGTAAATATTTCTCTTAAAGAGGGCCAGTGAAGTGCTCTGCTTGACATGAATGGGAAGTCTCTGGGTTAGGTATATCATTATTCACTTCAGATGGAACAAATCCAGTGACTTACAGAGAATGTCAGTCAGGTTTTCTGTCAATGATCTTTTCCCTTACACCTTCAGTTAGCAGGCCCTTAATGAAACAACTTACAGGTCTGAACTACTTTAAGTAACTGTGCGCCTGCCTTTCTCACCATAATGAGTCACAGCCTGTCAGTCCCTAGCTGTCACTGTCACCTAATGCAGTTGGAGGAGCAGTTCAGGAACATAATATATGTAGATCACTTGACTGTAACCTCCAATCACATCTCTGATGCGTCTTTCACAGAAAAAAAAAACTTTGCAAGTTATAAATCGAAAAATGTACCGTTTTGGAGAAACATTTTCCAACTTCAACAAAATAACAGTCACAGACAGATCAAGGTGAAATGAGGTCCTAGGCAGGGTAATAAATTGGGGCCCCCCAGAGCAGCCTCACTTGCAGAAACCCCCTACCCCCTCAGCAGCCCCCTCCTCAGCCATCCCAGTGTTCCACTACTTGGCTATTTCTCTCCAGTTACCATCAACACAGTTCAAACCTCTCAGTATGTATACTGCTTTCTTATTTACTTCTACAATGATTACAGATATTGAAATAAAACAGCACAAACACCAATAGCCATTTGCTAAACAAACAATACAGTCTGACAGTGAAAACAGACAGCATGAGCAGAAAAACTTCTCTGTCCTTGAAACAAACATTCATTGAAATGGCATAAAACTTACATTCAAAGAAAATTCATCTGGCCAGTAGAGGATTAAGTTTACCTTTGTTTCGTTTTCAAACCATAGGCTCCTTGTACATAGTTTTAGGGCCATGCATACATGTATGCGGTTTTGATTCACCTTCCTCATTTTATTAAATTATATTCCTTGTATAATACAGTACCACTTGTTAGAATGTGTTCTAAATGTTTAGTTTTGAACATTGTTCCAGTAAGCAATAAAACAAAATGTATGAACCAATAATGATAAAAATACCCATTTCAGAAAATTTTAACAAAAGAAGGCCACTCATGCACCATCATTCCAATCCACCAATATCAGTCAAACACAATACTAAACAAAAAAAACTTGTATATTAAAAACAAAATGAACAAAGTACTCACTAGTAACAAAACAAACTGATTTTGAGGTTCTTGTATATTAAAAGCAACAAAACCAGTGATTCTGAAAAGTCCAGGAATTTATTATAAAACACTCAACACTCTAGCGCCTTGGTAAATACGCCTTTGACAGAGTTTAAAATACAACTAAATGAAGACACACACATATATAAAACAAGGGAATTAAATTCTTAACTCAATTAAATTAAAAATTTCCAATTAAGTTCAAAATTTTGTCCCTTGGGGACTAAAGTATCATATTCAATATGAAAACAGCCTCCTTATAAAGCAGTTGATTTTTCAAGGACTTACCCGAATTAATTGTAACTTTTTCAAGAATACTACCTTTCAAGCTACCACTACTACCATCTCCCTGATGAAACAAATCAAAATGTGTTGCCAAGGGGCTATCTAAAAAATAAAAAAAAATAATGTCTCAAGTGTTCTTGTAACCTAACCCTAAAAGTTCTTTTAGTTTCTCCCACATAAATTACAATCACATTTTAAAAATATATATATCCCTTTCAGTAGCACAACTGTATGTGTCTTTATGGCTAAATGGAACCTGATTAATACGAAAAAAAAAATGTACTTGGTATACCTGCAAACAGAACAAGGTCCACAAGGTATAAGCCCAACATCAAGAGGCTGAGTAAGCTGTACCTGTGTTGGTAGTACAAAATGACTGTGTACCACCATATCTTTAATGCTCCTACCTCTTTTATAAGATACAGTGGGTCTTATTGGTCAAAATATGACAAATGTTTATCCTGTAACAACAAATTCCAATAATGTAAAACAATATCCACCACTCTATTAATAAACACATTATAATTGTCACAAAGAACACTTTAGAAGATACCCGAGTCCCATTTCTATTCAATCTACCTCTTACATTATAGTGATTATAATAAACATTACTAGTATGTTGCCCTGAATATAATTGATCAAAGGCTGCTTGAATAAGTTGTGTGTCATACCCCTCTTAAACATCTCACAAATATTAAATAACTCACATAAAGCATCATGATTATTGCACAACCTACTAATGCATAACATTTCATTATATGGCAAATGATTAATATTATCAAACTTTCTATGAATATGTGTCCTAATTAGGCCATGGTCTTGACCACACAACTCTTAGGGCCTACTTGTAGGCCATCAATGGCTAATCCAAACCTATTATGATGTAACTGGTGAAAAAACAATTCCACTTCATTTCAGCCCACATTACACAAAAAAAATAAGGTAATGTTCAATTTCAAAAAGCCCCATAAATAAATTGGCATACACGGGGGCAAAAAATAGCCCTCATCACTGTACATTTAATTTGATGAAAAACTTTACCATTAAATTCAAAAAAAATTATTAGTGAGACAAAAATCAACCAACTCAATTAAATAATTTGACATTGAGCTATCTTTTAAAAAATATCTAAGAGCTTCTATACCCAATTGGTGTTTAATATCTGTATATAAACTCAACATCTACAATCAACCAATAATTAGAACTCACCCACTGAACAGGTTTAACTATCTAAAAAATCAAATTTGTTTTTAATATACGATGGTAACTTCTCCACTTCTGGTAATAAATAACCATGCAACATTATAACCACATTGTGTAAAAAATAACTACTAGCCGATACAATAGGGCAACCAGGGGGATCTTGCTCACGCTTATGTATCTTAGGTATGTAGTAAAAACTTGCCAACATACACCCTTCAGTAGAAAATTTATCATGTAAAGCAGTTTTAGAAATATAAACCACTCTAAACCCTCTTTGAATTAAGTTATTAAAATTAAAGGCTTTTTCATATTCAGACCAACCAACCTCTTTATAAACTTCACTATTGTGTAGATTTTCATAACTCATTTCAAGGTACTGGGTAAGATATGCAGGACAACATTTTTACCACCCTCATCACAAGGCTTAAACAGTACATTTCTATTTTCACCCACTAAGTGCCAACTATTCATTCTTAAACTATATACAACTTCACTTCTTTTATGAATAAAATCATGAAAAGGTGTTTCTACTAAAAAAATTAACCATTGCAGAAAAATGTCATACAGCATCATTTGTATAAGGTGGAATATACTTGCTTTTATACCCAACATTAGCAGTATTCAAATGGCAATAAGCATTTTCCACATCATTATCAAACGAATTCCATGAAAAGAATGCATCATCACTCTCCAGTTCAGATACACTATCTGTATCCCACTGCATTATAGCATCAGAATCACCTGTATTACAAAAATGCCACATTAAATGCAGTTTTCTAAAAAAACAAAACATTTCCATTTTAATATATGTAACCTTTTAAAACAAAGAGTTAGATGGTAACACTGAAAAAACAATCAGAAAAAACTAAATGAAAACTCCAGCCAAGCTAGAACTTCCAATGAGTGACCTCCCAAACCTCCTGTAACAGAGGCACATGGGATATATGCAAATGACCCCTATGAACATCAGGTGTTTCAGCTACATGGCGATTCTGATTGCCCATGACTTTTAAATTTGAAGTCATTTTAATGGACAATTTCAGGCCAATAAAGCCAAACTCAACTAGCTATGGATATGCATATTTTGGCCTTGTTATGACCTCTTCAGAATAGCATAAGCAGAATGTTTGACTAAGAATAAGAAACACAGGGTTGTTATACCCAGCTAATGTCCATTATCATTAGGGTGACTGCAAAATATCCCAGATAAATTAAAAAAGAGAGTTAGAAGGTCACACTGAAAAAAAAAAAAACAATTGAAAAAACTAAATGAAAACTCCAGCCAAGCTAGAACGTCCAATGAGTGACCTCCCAAACCTCCTGTAACAGAGGCACATGGGATATATGCAAATGACCTCTATGAACATCAGGTGTTTTATCTATATGATGATTCTGATTGCCCATGACTTGTACATTTGAAGTCATTTTAGTGGACAATTTCAGGCCAATAAAGCCAAACCTGACTAGCTATGGATATGCATATTTTGGCCTTGTTATGACCTCATCAGCATATCATGATCCTTGCATTTAGAATTTTTAAAAATTCTATCATTTCCAAATCATCCTTTGATAAATTATGTTCTAGTATTCATTTTTATATGTAGGAAACTTCTCATATCTAGTTCGCAAATTCTCCCAAAGAAGCTCAGATGCAGAGGTGGGTTCTACGTACTAGAAATATGAAACTGGTTTGTAATGACAGTTACATCATTTAACAATACAATTAAAATTAAGTTTTCTAAAGTGGAATGTAAAATCCAGTAACAACTCCAGCAGCCTTACCCTTCCAGTAGGGACAAAGGTCAAACCCTTCAAAGCAAATCTGCACATTTAACATCAATGTCAATAGCTGTAAAACTGCAAATCTTAAACATCTTTCAGTGTTATGTTACATATCGGATTTTGATTATTACAAACTGTTGTACGAGCATTTTCATGAATGGAATTATCTACCTCCTCTTTCCATGATGCTAGTTGATTGGCTTGAGGGGGTTGGGTTTCAAAATACGAATTCCATTGGTTCCTCCAAGGGGTTGTGTGTGTGATTCTAGTGGCTTTCATTGGGTCCTCTGGTTCCTGTCCCTTATCCTCTTTGCTGTCCTCAACAGAGAAAAATCCAAAGGGTCAGGCACATATGCTTGGTGACTGTTAAATGAATCCTGGCCATTGTTGCTGAAATTTTCATGGATATTGTTACTTCCATGTAGATTAGTGAAATTAGCAGTGCTAGTTTTGTACTGTATAAATTTATTTTTACCCCAAATCTGTAACTCATGTGGATTGGGGTAAGCCCCTTCCTGAAAATAATCCACCTGGTCCTGTTCAAACTTCATTTTTGCAGTTTTTAGATGCTGTAGCTGTTGTTCAATGCTGGAAAAAAATAAAAGCATGTTCCATTTTGTAATCCTCAAGGTGAAAGTCGTGAAGAATAAGGTTATGAAGCATGCAGACCTCAGCAGTCAGTTTTTCAATTAGCTTAACATAATGCTTCACAACCATCTCTATGTATTTGCAACCTTGGCTATTGAAGAGCGTAAGTAGTTAAAAATGCAGGGAAAAGTTAATTTTCATATCCAAAGGATAACGCCACATCCCCAGCCCCTTAGGGACCCAATTAACTCAAATTGATTCCTGAAAGTCAGCGATATCCAACTGTAATTTTTTAAGCTTTAGTAGTTTGTAAAAGCAGTTCATTAAGCCATTTGGAGACATTAACATCATGTTGGAGTCCATTACTGAAGCTGTAATTGTTTTGGAGCAATTTGTTTAGTACTGGCTTATCGCCAACCCAAGGGTGACAACATACCGGATTAACAGCAGTATTAGAGTGTGGGCTGCTAACATTAATTATTGTAAACATATACAAACGGGACAAAACTGCATAATTCACAGACAAACCTTTATGTCCAAAATAAATATAATTGTAACAGTGCTGGTCTGGTTGTGCAGCATTATGTCAGGAATGTCAAACTTTTATATAGGGAAGCCCAAACACAAGTTACGGAAACATATTTCTGAACATATATAAGAAATAAGAAACTTAAAGAACACTAATGCACTTTATAAACATGCTAATGTATTTCCTAAACACAATTTTAAATGTATTGTATTAGAGAAGATAGAAAGCTAGAGGAGGCCCATGGAATGTTATTTTGGAAAAAAGAGAACTGCTTTGGCAATTATATTGGAATGCATATAACTGTCTTGGGCTTAATGAACATGTTTCTGTTGTTGTTCCTTTACTGAAGCTAAAAGCACTTAAAAGATGGAAACATTTTAGAAGGATTAGGTTGGAGGGTGTTTCTATATTAACTATATACCTTTCCTACTTCTGGTGTTGTATTTCTAATTGCAATTGGTTATTCTAGTGTAAGTCTTTAAATTTTTATTTTCATCACAACTTTTTTTTTTAACTATTTAAGCATGATTCTTATACTTGTTTATCCAATTAAATTTTACTATAATGTAGAATGAAAGTGTTTATATTTGTGAAATAAATAAAATAATTGATCTTTAGTGGAGGGACTGGAACAGTTTGGCATTTTTGTTTTTCTGTTTTCTCGGTTTGTGGCTTAGTGCGGTGTTTTCTCTGGGAATAAGGAATAGCAAATGTTGAAAATCCTTCTGCATGTCTCAGCAAGATGATTTCACATACATTTTATATCTCTGTCCAAGAAGTAACGAATCTCATTTTGAGATTTATAAATTACTGAAAGTACATCACACTGAAATAAAATTAACTGTCATGGTAGAACAAAAAACAATGGCAAATGGAGTCTAATAACGGCTGATTTGTAAAAATATAGTACTTTAAATGCCAATGAAAAAATCAGTTTAACATGGAGTTAATTCTATTTTGTCTCAAGGCAAAATCCATGAATTTAAAATCCATTTTTAATCCTTCCAAATAAAAGCTACAATGCCAAAGGGCATTCTTCTGCTTGTTTCCAGCTACTATTAACCTCTCTGTCCCTTACTTAACTTTCAAGCTGCCTTATCTGGTACAGAGTAATACTTCTTTGCAGGATAATTTATTATCCATAAATAACTTGATGGCTGAACGCATTATGATATTGTCCATCAAAGCAGTATAAAATATGCCTATCAATCTTTGCATCAGACATATTTGATAATTAAATTCATAACTTTGTGTCTTCAAGTTTCTATTCCACTTTTTCACTGTGGTACTTTGTTTCCCCTTGAAAGTTTTATACTGAGCCTGCCTTGGATTATTCATTATGCTGAATGAAAAAGATCAGGACACAAGCTAAAATACTTTTCTGCCTTGCATTGTGTTCTCACTATATAAACAGTTATGTAAAAAGAATGCTGTAGCCCTGTGCACTTTGCATCTTATTTAGTATAAAAACAGTTTCCCAACACAGCAAAATAAACTAGTAATACTCTTTATACTTGAATGAAGAGGAGAAAAAAATACAGATCAAACGGCTGTATTTGTCTGTGTGTGTGTGTGTGTGTGTGTGTGTGTGTGTGTGTGTGTGTGTGTGTGTGTGTGTGTGTGTGTGTGTGTGTGTATATATATATATATATATATATATATATATATATATATATATATATGTATATATATATATATATATATATATATATATATTATATATATATATATATATATATATATATATATGTAATAATGTCTCTCTCTCTCTATATATATATATATATATATATATATATACATGTATATTTATATGAGTGCGTGTGTATGTATACATACAAATACACACACGTAAACACATACATTTATGTATCACTATCTATACTCAGATATAGATATATACAGATACGTACAGACACACCACAGTGTTTAGAAAATACAAGGTGTCAATAGCTTTCATATGAAGTCCATATGTTTAAAGATGAATATGCAGCATGTAAAAATACCAGTCATATACACAGAGCTACAATAGGAAAAGAAAAGCAACTGTTCCAAATGTATGTCTTATAGGATCCAGAAATAAGAACCCTTTCACAGTGTACAACAGTTTAAAAGAACAAATTGCATACATATTTGCAATAAAAATATAATTTGAATTAAAGTATATTGAATATAATAATTTCATTTTCCTTGTCCCCACAAAAGGATTCTGATATCAACCATCTCTGGCAAATTCATCCTTCCCCAAATCCTGCAGTTAGCTAGAGACCATCAAGCATCTGATGTTAAAATAAAGACCCGTTTCCTTTGTAGCTGCATTTGTCCTACTGCTTCATTCATACTGCACATTGCCATGACATATGTTGTTTCCTGTGCAAACTTGAAGCAGATTTGAACCAAAAAATCCTGAGATTCATTATGCCCAGCCCCTGTGTGAAATACTGAGAAGTGCAATTTGAAATGGACTAACGTGTTACTTTACATCTACTTCTGCAGCATTGCTTTTCTAGCCATCTCCCTAAAGTCCTGTTTCTGAAGAGCAGAAAGGCCGCATTTATGACAGGAAAAGACAAACCATCCACCATATTTAATATTCAAAGTTTTGAGTGTGGTTTTAAGTGAACACAGTTGCTCTCTGCATTACCACAGAATCACTGACGGTAATAATTATTCATCAGATATCGCCAATCATTCACTGAGTGTGCTTCTCTAATCAGAAATGTACTGCATCTCCATTTGTTAGCTATTCATTCCGCTAATGAAAGACCTTGTGCAACTCCAATCATTTTTCATTCCCCTGACAGAATGTATGCACATTTGCACAATACACTGACATAATCAAATAATTCCAAAACAAAACTTACCTCATCTATAGT
>NC_056726.1:268094180-268120616 GCF_019279795.1 Protopterus annectens | reverse complement strand
CTTTCTCAAAAATCTTTCACCAATTCCGATTCAAGGAAATAGGTCATCCAAAGAAGACTCGAACTGGACAGTAGCCTCTTTAGCAAGAAGCAAGGATGCAGCTTACATCCCTTCCCTATACTGTCCTGATGGGAAAAAAGAACATAATAATTGGCGACATTGGTCTAAGCAGAACAAAAGTCACCAATTATTAACTTTATTACTAGCACTGGTCTAAGTAGGACCAAAGAAATATCAGGTTAATAATGCACTCTTTCTGAATAGTCTCACTCCCTTATTAAATCAGCTAGTAAATTTATGGGGGCTAGCAATTAACTCCCAATTTTCCATGTCCAACTTTTAATCCAACCTATCCATTCTTTTTAAATTCCTTAAACTACCACCAGTGATAGTACCCACAAGATCTTTCCACGTTTAAATGACCTTGCTCTTTAGTACCCAACTAAGCTGAACATGGTTTCTCTATTCCACTATTGCAACCCCAAGAAAATGTATCCGCATTTTGTTTTTTTGTTCCACCCATAATGGGCAAGCATTTCCCTTTATCAGGGGTGGATATTAAGTATTAGTTCAGTGGTCAATGCTCTCTGCAGAGTATTCCAATTGAATAATTATTTGGTAACAAGGTATCTTTCTAGGTTTTAGGGACAGCCTGATGATGAATGTAGGTAAAATATTTGGTAACTCCAACCAGTTAAGTGACTGAACTGGGAGACCATGTGCGTTTAATATGGTTACTATGGCTAGCTGCAAGGACAATGCACTAGTGAAAATTGAGGAGACATGTAGGAGGCTAGGGAGTAGTTAAGTCTGAGTTATGGCCTTACAGCATATGCCCCATTATCAAAGATTTGGCTTTATAAAGTCGTCATACCTGGTTATTTTTTGGTGGTACTGATTCAAACTATGGTGAATTAATTATCCTCAGTAGCTTTGTATTTTCTATAACCTTAGTCAACTCACATCACAGCTCTACATGCAGATTACAACAAAATTATTTTCCTTTTCTATCCTTCCTCCCTCTACAACCCCCTTTCCACAAAAAAAATCAAAACTTTACATTTTGAAACATTATCAGATTCCCACTACTTGCCAATTACTTCTCTTCTGCTTATATGTTGTGCCTTTCCCTAAATTCCTTGCATGCAAGTGGAACCTTCACCTAAATTACTCTGGTAAAAATATATCCTCCAAGTGCTTTCTAGTGACAGATTATAATACCTCACAAGTTTAAATCACTTCACTATTTTGTGCTTGGCAAGTGCATAGCTACTATAGTGCGACTAAACCATTTAACAGATTTTTATGCATCTCTGAGACCAGAGAGACTTGCTAGTTTTATTTGTTGTAATCAGGTATCTAAATTGTTGTAAAGAACCTTTTCAGCCAAGATCCTAGCCATCCTGGCCATAAAGCACAAAACACACTGAACAGTTGATTGCTCCATTAGATCAGCACTGAAACTACAAAGGCCATCTGTCAAAATGGTGTGGCCAACACCGCTTTAAAAAATAGTACACAAACTTGTGACAGGTAGCCTGCCACTACCATTATTGTCATAGATGACTGGCACTGATGGTGGTTTGAATCCCACCACTGCCAACCCAATTGTGACTAATGACACCACTTGAAACCTGGATGTGAAAACTAGGCCAGTACTGAAGAGGTTTGAATCCCAGCACTGCCAGACAGTGCACCACCCTGGTATTGAACATTAGGGGCTGGGGTCTGTGGCTTCAGTGTACTGTCCCAAACAGGTTTTCTTGCATTCAGAGGGATAGTCTCTCATATTATACCTCAGATACCAAACAGGCAAAAGAAAAAAAAAACAGAAACGTGCATACAGACATGATTCAGTAATCAATTTACCAAATGCTACATGCTGCCCTGGGTATAGGCTTCTAACATCCACTCCCAGGGCAGAATACACACTGATCACTTGCAGAGCTGAGTCTTTGACATAACACACTTGGTCATTTTCTCACATTCCCTCTTTCTCTGAACCACAGTATTTTCCAGTGCCCATTACACATGGTAACTAATTCTCAAACAAATTATTATGGTCTCTCTCATCTCCCTCTCTCTTTCACACACACAAAACACACTTCCCATGGAAGACTGGCAACATTCTTCATATCCCCACAACTTTCCTTCTGGCACAGTAGAACTGATACCATTCTAGACCTACCTCTGGACCCAACCACATCAGTTACCTATCACTCTCAATTTAACCAACTACAAATTAAAAAAAGGAATACCACAACTGTAGTATGGTCAAGTTATCTGGTGGTAGGTACCACAGTTTTGTCAACCTACAGTGTTAATAACCATCTTTTCGGATGATAAAAAATTGAGGGCGGTGCAGTGATTAACATGGTCACCTCACATCAAGAGGTTCTCTGGTTCGTTTCTCAGCTGGGTTGCCCTCTGTATGGAGCCTGCATATCTTCCCTGTGCTCACATGGGTATCATCTAGGTATTCTGGTTTCCTCCACATTCCAACCTATGAACCAAAGACTTCTGTCTGGAGCATTTCTTCTCAGGCATCCTCTGAAAATAGGCTCTGTCCTATTTGGACTTTCCTGGTCAACAAATGTTAAAATAAATAAATAAAAAGCAATAACTACAAGATATTAAAAGTGAATAACAAACTATCTAAAGAATAAAACAGTACTGACAAATTATATATGCAGAGATAAAGTCAATACACAGATAATATAGTTTTATTAAAAGTAAACCCTTTCATGTTTAGCATGTCATTCTGTGATATAGTGCCATTAAAATGCTGTTGACTGCAGTACTGATTTTTTTCTTGCCCAGATCTGTAGTACCGAAGGCTAGAACCAGACAATGATCCACTGAAAACAGGATCAGTTTGTAACCTGGGCACAGGAGAAGCAGGAAAGGATGGGTGAGGGCTTCTGGTCAGAAGACCATATATGGCATTTAATACCTTTAATATAACCAAACATCTTCCGTACAATACAACTACACAACTAGTCTGTGGTTCATACCAGCTTGGCCATCATGACAGAAGGGAGGCAGTGCAGTCTCCAGTACTGCCATCACTTATTAGAGATGTGCTACTATGACTTGCAGTAGCTGGACCAGTGATCCATGCTCATGTGGAGACATGGACAGGAGCCAAAGAGGGCCCTTACCTTACTAAAGAGTGAATCCACATGCCAGCCTCCAGGGGGGTTTATCGTCATAACTGAAAAGCTCATACCCATACAGATGTACTGTGTATGATCACATACATTAGAACATGACTGTAGCCCCTAAGCCTGACTACAGGTGTGGGTTAGGACAATCTATTACTCTGCAAAATAAGGAGTTACAACAAATAGGTCAATATAATAATCAGCAGAAGGTTACATGGTCAAGTAAGTCTATGTACCTAACGTACTGTTTCCTGCTGTCTGTACTTGCAAATGGAATCTGTACCTCGCTGCACTCATGAGCACGATTGTGAAGCTGTTTGCTATATTGTAAATTAATTTTGGTTTACATTTCTCACTGCAGAAGCTACAAGAAATCTTGGCCATTCTGCATATATTAACTACTTGAATGTGGCAATGAACCAGTTGGAATTTAGTAGTTTTGGAGTACTATATTCATCCATACATGTGAGCCCTGAATCACAGCCGGACATACATAACAGTCCAGTTAATTTATGGCACCTAGCAAATTACACACAATTGCAAATCATCTGGCTTCACTACCATTAATTATTTGAATCGCTGTCTTTTTAAAATTTTATATATTGATCCTTCAATTACCAAGTTAGTCCTACTAGGCTAGTAACCACTTTTCAAGATGGAACAGAGGTGACATTTATACTACAACAGGGATTTTGGCCAGGGCACCAGGGAACTTCCCCTCCTCTTTATGATAGGTGCTGTGGGATCTTTTATATCCAAACTGCCACAGAGTCAAGCAGATGGTACTTCAGTTTAATGCATTATGTGAAGTACAGATAAATGTTAATGGTTATCAAGATGAACATTCTGAAAGCTGGAATCTAATATTGCAGCTGTCAGTATGGTCATGTTGAAAGCAAGTCAGGGTCTTCACACTTTCAGGAGGTAAGGCCTACACTAACGGTAGTTGTATCAGAAATCTACATCAGCTTTAACCATGTATGAAAATCACCTGCAGGTTATTCAGCGGGCTATTTTATTTAAGATATTTTTACAGTTCTGTACCTTTCTTTGAGAGTGATTGTACGTACACTGCAACACAAGAAGTTGAAACAGGTCCAGGACTGGACTGCTCAACTCTAAATGACAAAAGACAAACATTATTAAATCTTGAATTGGTCTTGTTGGAGCTTCTTTGCTTATGTAAATATTAAATTAGGTAAACTGGACTGACAGGACTTTTGTACAGTGGCGACCTCATTATATAATACAACATGCATACATCCACACTGTTAATCGAATGAAGGTATAGAAATAAAAGCAGCAATTGGCAATTTTATCCATAATAATAGTACAACTGAGGATATAATACTGCTCATAACATTGTGTTCTGGAAAAATGCAGTCCTGATAGTGAAAAACTACAAGCAGTTAGGAATTCAGAAGTGTGGCAAGTAATGAGCCATTACATTTCCTACTCTTGTGTACTTTGCAGTGCCTTATTGCATTTCTTTCCAAGGTAACCAAAAATGATGCTGACCATGTAAGCCCTCATTGTAGCTCTGCCCATCCAGTCCCTCAGATCAAGGTGAGAGGTAACGGGGTCATGGCTAACATTAAGGCAGCCATAACGAATCTTCTATTTTCTGGCCCAAACCAGACTGCTGGTAGCTGCTGTGCATTCATGCAGACTTGAGGGCCTGCTGTGCATTTTACTGTGAGCTTTTACATTCCTGCTCAAGTTCCATAAAGGCTACCATAGAGATAAGGGTTGAAAAAGCCAACTACATGTTCCTGTCCCAAATAAATCATGATTGCAGGAAGCTAAACTACCTCCCTTCTCTCTTCCTGCCGCACATGTGCATTGTCTTCTCACCTCCACCCTCTTTTTTGGCTCTTCCATTGTCCAGTTGACTGGTGTATTTCAGATTGGCCAGTTCACAGGTGCAGTAATAGAAAAGCAATTAAGGGGAACATATGATGCCTAGCCATAAGTACCTTTAAGTAGGCAGACAAAGCATCTGAGAAGAGGACACCCTTTTAAAGCACTTAATAGTGTTCACATTAAATAGAGCAGAGCTGTACACGAGGACTTATTTGCAAATTTTTGAGATCCAATAAATAAAAAAAAAAATAGCATTAAAAGTAACTAAGTCTTTTTTTTAACCTGCAGTGGTAGCTTATTCTATTCCAGATGTTGGGAACATATTGAGTTAGGAACCTATCCTTCCAGAGTGTCTTATTTGATGGTGTAGATTTAGGTCCATAGTGGAAAGTATGTTTTCCAGCTTCTGGGTTAACAGCGAAATAGGAATGGATCGTTTATTTCTCAAAACTGAGTAACAGGTGACTTCAGAAAAGCCAGTAGACTGACTAAAAGGAAAAGTATGCTAAACTATTAGTATCATTGAAGGATTTAAGGACTTTAATTTTCTTGATTAAAAATCTTTGGAGTCTTTAAAATTGAGCAACTTGTTCAGAATTGTACATAACCAAAGTAATCATGGTATTTAATGATGGTGTGGTATCCGGGCCTGTAGCGGCATTCCACCTGTGAAAGCATGTGCCTCCACATATGCTCCAGTAAACAATTAAATCACCACTGCTCATTTCTGAAGTGCATGGTATATTTCTTGGGTCTATATTATATCATCAAATGCTTAAAAAAGCGAACAATGATTGATCGACCTAATTTAAGTGAAAGCTTACAATCTCAAACTGTCAGATCAGCGATTTTTTTCCCAGGGAAAAAAAATCGCTGATCCAAAACACACACACAACACAAGCACACGAAACAAACAGAAATCCACACACATACACCTAAAATCTGATACCTAACCCTACACTAAACTATGCACACACCACTAACTACCCACTTACCTTAACCCAAACATTTGAGGATATAATATAGACCCTATTTCTTACTTTGCTTACTTGCCCCAGCTGAGCCAAACTGATTCAGTAAGTACAGAGCAGAGTAAGTATTCCTTCCAGCAGCTCCACAGTATAGCATGGGCAGGAATCTGTGTGTGTGTGTATCAAACACTCCAATTTGGTAGGGGTTTTAACCATAATCCTGCACACCAACTGGCAGGCCTCCTTTAATTCATTTTATTTTATTTTTTGGTAGATTCATGGGCATCTGTCATTTAAGGCTTTGAGCTGTTTATGTATCTGTTCCTAATTATCAAGTCTTTTTCTCAGATTCTGTAGCTAAGACATTATGAGGGTATTGGGGGTGTGACTCAATGCATATATGGTTGTCACTGTAAAAAGCAGAGACGCATTTCTGGATCATTTGCTTATTTGTTAGTTCATTTTATTGCAAGCAAATATTTGAATGTACACAGTCATAAAGGGGCTGTAATGGATAATCGGATCTGTATATGTATGTGTATATATATATATTTATATATACATACATACATATATATATATATACATACATATATATATACATATATATATATATATATATATATATATATATATATATATATACATATATATACATATATACATATATATACATATATATATATATATATATATATATATATATATATACACACATACATATATATCTATATCTATATATCTATATATATCCTAGAGCATTTATGGTGTAAAGGAAGAAAACCACCATATTGTTTGGGTACAATCCTGGATTTCCTTGTTTTGTTGGCAATTCTTTGACTGTGAATAAACTGTATAGCATGAAGTGTATTCAATTAATGTTAAAATACTGACTATGAATGCATTTTTTTATTTAACTTTTTTTTTTTCTTTGCAGGCACAAATATGTGAAATGCACTGTGTTGTGCTACAGCATTTTGGTATTCAATGAGAAGGAGTTTCGTTTATTATAGCCTTAACCTAACAATTGTAAACACAATGGTACAGAGTAGCACGAAGACCCAAACCAGTGATGTTCTTTTCCACAAATTTATTTTCTACTAGCACACGAGTAGGTTAAAAAACTTAGAAACAGTACATAAAAGAAAAAAAATTTACTGACCGGTTTCAATGATGTTTTATAACTGGGGAGAGACAGTCAAATAACGGGATAATGGTATGGTTGCAAGGAGGTCTGGTCCTTTACTCTGCCTAGGGTCCCATTTGACCATGATCTTCCTCTTCTCTTATCGTTCAGAAACAGCACGAGTATTGAATCGCACATGTATGCCATGCAGATTTGTTGTTCTATATTTTAAACCAGGTAAGTGGGCAATGCAGTAGTGCTGTCTGGTTAAGCAACTTAATGTCATAAAGGAAAAGGTAGAATGAATTAAACCCTGTACCACTGACTACAGGAGGCAGCTCACCAAGAATTTAAAATCTAATCCTCTATAGTAACCAATAAGCCTTCACTTGCGTCTTCTCTTTCTGATAAAGTCAATAAGGGTTAAAAATCATAGGTGTGTACTAGGCTAATAGCCCTGGAGCCTTTGTAAGCCTAGCCCATAGGATTACCCTGACATCGTGCCACCTGACATTAGTTCCCAGTGTTTGTCGAGTAAAGCCACTGGAATGATCCCCAGGGTGAATTTTCTATTGATTCACACACATTTAGATTCAGGGTTATAGATTTGGTTGTTCCTTCGAATAGATGTGGTGATATTAATAATTTACTTGAAACTAAAGAATATCAATGGATAGTCCCCTGGCATTAATAGTACTCTCAGCATTAAACCTATTCTTGTTGGATTACAACGCAATTTGAAATGAGTATTTTATATCCTTATATTCATATGTACTTTTATATATTTGAAAAAGGAAAATGTATTATATGCATACTTGTATGTATACATATGTATATACACTTTTTAATAGTTTTTTAAAGCTTTTTTCAAAAATATATATATATTTTTTTGAAACGTATTTTTTGAAATGTATTTTAAATTTGTCATGTGACTTTGGCTGCAGTCACATGACTTTTTGGCTTGTATAAAAGCAGTTGCTTAGTGTATGTTTGTATTTAGTATTGAGAAAGGGTTATTCCCGAAAGCTTTGCGTTACATAAAGTTTTGTTCTCAACAATTTTGTGTGATTTTTTTGAATTTTCTATTTCCCATCCACTCATCAAGATTTCTCTTGGAGGGCCATTAAGGTTTATAGTCAGTTAGTAATGTCATTTATTAAATTTTCATAGTTTTTGTTTTTCAGATATTCAGAGAATGCATGTTGCTGCAAAACATGATCTGTTAACATTTTAAGTGAATAATAATAGCTTGCCTCTTCTTATCTCTCTCTGATTTTTCAGATCACTGATTTTGCCTCTTGTGTAGTCTAATCAGGAGATGGATGTTGTAAGCTTATACACAGTACAGCAGTACATGTTCTCTATGATTTTGGGGCACTGTTGCATTTTGTAAATTGATTATTCAGTTTAACTTGCATGCACTCTCTTTTATTTTAACCTACTGGGTACCAGGGCTGTGACTCATGAGACTTACTATCCTTCTGGTGCCCTGTAGTAACTTCTCTTCAAATTTGCTGGCAGTGTATGCTACCATCGTCACATATGCAATATGGTGGGATTCAACCACCACCTGTGCCACTGTCGGTCATAGACAGACACCTATGGCTCTAAAAATATTCTACCAGAAATTAAATTGTCCAAGAAAAGATTTCCCCACTATTATGGAAACATGATAATCAAATAAGTGTGTGTTGTCAACATACATAAAATAATTTATTCCTTTATCTGTCTAAAGGCGATTACCATTTATAAATATAGGAGACTCCGGACCAGCTTTTTCACCAAATGCCAACATGCTACATGTTTTGTATTTTGCTAGAAATGACATTTAGTTCACAATGCATTTGCATATCCCAGTCCTTGCTAGGGCTATTTAGTATCATGAATAGAAAGACAATAGTGAATATACTGCAGTCAGCAGCAAACCTGTTAAACTACACGTCTGTGAACTTGGTTATCTACAAAATAAATGCATACAGGAGGGTGGCCATCAATAGCTCCTGTATTGCCACTCTAACTGCAGTTTGCAATCAGGCATACAATTTAGGAGTTTACATTCATTTTTCAATACCATGATTGGGAATAATTTAAAAACCTCAATAAGGTCAAAAATAAGCAGTGTACACAGAATGACAACTGTCCACAGCCTCAGTAACATTTCCAATAAAAGCTTATTAGGTTTAGAGTACAGGAGCTGCCCTTCAAAAACCCCAACTGACTGGGGACTAGATCATTAAGTTGTTAATGTTTGTATAAATGAGTTTTGCTATGATATATTCCATAACCTTGTGTACACGGTTACAGAGAATGATGGGCTTCTAATTATCCTGAGAGCTGAACCAAACCAACCAGCCAGGGGAAAAAACTGGAACAAAAAAAAATTTCACGAACAAAGTATTTCACAAATGAATGTTATAGAAACTCGACAGAATAACGTCCAATAAAAAAAAATACAAATTATTACACCCCACAGTTAAGCTGTTTTGTTGAGAAAAGTAGACTTTTTCAAATCTGTTTGACTACACGCAATATACATATAAAACTTAAACATATTCAAAACTTAAACATGTTCAAAACTAACCAATCCACAAACTCTTATTCACCTAAAACAATCAATCAATCAATTATAAAAAGATAATTTTATTGTTGAGTTTATGTGCATTTAAGTTTTAACACAGATGCTACAAAGAGGTGGTTGTTTAACCTGCCTTCAATTTCAACTGCCAATTTAATTCCTCTTTCTACAAATTCTCTTTCCAGGAACCTTCCGCTCTTTGGTACTTAAATTTTAACCACACTATAAAACACATTTCTTAAGGTGCACAACATTATAAAATACCTACATAAAGCATTGTATATGTGTAATTATCCTGATCTGTAGAGCGGCTGCCCTTCTACAGACAAGTCACAGAGGCTGTGTTCCCAGTATCAGACACTAAACTTATGGATAGGCTAAAGTCTAACAATTTAATTAGCAGTTCTGATAGTACATGCTTTGCACCAATGAGAATGCAGCCTGATACGTTTGTCTGGTCCCCCAAAAGTATTATTTTTAGCCCTTGGAAGTGCTTATAAGACTTGTTCCAAGGTGATTTTAGAGAAACTAAATTTTCAGGTAGGGGTAACACTGCGGTGTCAAGTTATATTATTTTTTTTCTGCTAATATACCGGCTATGTCTTTGAACTGGAATACATGATATTATGGAAAAGGTCAACGCATTGTTCTACATTAATTATGTGACACATACGCAGTATTTGTACAGACCAAGCACACAGTCTGCTTTACATTTTCTAATACTGGTCTACGTTTCTTGAATGCATGTCTCAGTGTGGTCTTGAAGTAGGGGCATGGGGATTTCTTACATTTCATTTTCAAGATTATGCATCTGAATAACATCTGTGGAAGACAACCTGTTGGTGGTGTTCTGGACATCTTTTCCACATGTTCCTCTTCTTGCAGTTATAGGTTAATCATGTGACCACCTCCTGGTGCTGCTACTTAGAATTTGACATGGAAGAAGTCGGACGATAATTTTAAGAACCTCAGTATTGGCTTATTGCTGTTCTATTTTGGATGTTATGAGTTTGTACAGGTGGGTCGGGAAACTGCTTTTACAACCTAGATACTGTTATCTCCTTGGTTGTAAAAGATAAACTCCAATGCCCTGGATCAACTTAAAACACACCCCCACCAAGGGCAACAATATCCTAGACCTAGTCATTATCAACATGAGTGACCGGTGTTCCACACCTGAAGTCAACTCCTCATTGGTCCGATCCGACAATAAGCTAATCACCCTTGATATCCACATTCCGACCCCACCCCCCATTAAGGAAACCATGGTAAAGAATTTCTCCAAAGCCAACTTCATGCTTCTTAAGACAGAAGTTGTGAACTTCATGATACCCATGCAGATGGACAATACAGTTACAACTGCTGAATCCTACACAAATGCACTCTATAAGCACTTACATGAGTGCATGGATCGTGCTATCCCCAAACAGAACCAAGATGCTATCCTCCAAAAAAAGGAAGCCAATCTGGTGGTCCCCTGCCATAAACAAACTCTACAACAGAAGGAAGAAACTGTTGCAAAAGAGAGTAAAATCCCATGAGTGGAGGAGCTCCCTGGTCAGCCTCAGTAAGAAGCTGAGATCCCGTATAAGATCCTTCAAAGCTAGCTATAAAAACAAAATGGTCACTAATTCCAAGGACAACCACAAAGCATTCTATAGCTATGTCAAGAATCACGATGGCAACACCCAGATCTGCTCTGAGCTACAGCACAAAGGCAAAAAAGCACAGAATCAACTGATATTGCCTACATCCTGGCAGATAGGTTCAGTGCTAACTTTACCCCCCTCTCACCCCCTAAAGGGCCCATATGTATACAGGAAGAATGGAAAGTCCCTGTAATCACAACTACGCACCTAAAAGCTGCACTCTCTAAAGCCAAAAACAGCATCCATGGGACCGGACAACATCCCAGGCTGCGTTTTACACGAACTTCAGAATGAACTGGCTCCCCACTTAAGCACCATGTTCAATAATAGCCTCGCATCAGGCTTTGTGCCCACTGAATGGTGCACAGCAACAGTTATCCCACCCCACAAAGGGGGAACCACCACTGATCCCAAGAACTATCGACCTATTAGCCTGATGAGCCTGGTCTGCAAGGCCATGGAACAGTATCATGGAACTCATAAACAAAGACATTGGTAACCTCCAAACTCTGGATCCCACCCAGTTCGGGTTTGTGAAAGGCAGATCATGCCCCCTGAACCTGACTGACTTCTTTGAGGCAGTAACCAAAGCCATAGATAAGGGTAAGGTGGTTCACACAGCCTATCTTGACCTCGCCAAGGCTTTCGACACCATCCCCCATTCTGGGGTTATAGCTAAACTCACTAAACTAGGTATAAATCCCTACATCACAAGATGGGTTGCCATCTGGCTCACTGGCAGAACCCACACTGTAAAAGTTGCAGACTCCAAATCTGACCTCAAAGCATTGACAAGTGGAGTACCACAGGGTTCCGTCTTGGTACTTCTCCTGTTTGGTTTCTACTTCTCTGAAGTACAGGCTAACACAGAAGACCTCTGGCTAACAAAGTTCACAGATGACTATGGCTCCTATTTTGCAGTCAAGTCCCCAAATGATGTGGACATCCTACAGAAGGGCCTCGCTGAGACAGATGCCTGGTGTCAGAGCCATGGCCTCAAGCTAAATGCCAAAAAGTGCAGTGTCATCCCCTTTGGTAAAAACTCTGTACCCATGAACTACCACATAGGCGGCAATCTACTTAACACCGAATGTGTGATGAGACCTTGGGACCCAGGTGGACAGTAGTCTCTCCTTTGATAGTCACATCACCACAGTAGTCACAAAGTCCTTCTACATGGCACACATCATAAAAGGGTTCTCATCCAGGGGAAAAAAGAGGTAATTGTTCCCCTCTGCTCGACACTCATTAGACCCATTATAAAGTACAATGCCCCTTTTGGAATGCCCCTCCCAAGACATCTGCAGCAGCTGAAAAGGCCACAGAAGTACCTTACAAAGAGGATTACTGGCCTCAAACAAATGCCCTACACTGACCGCCTCAAAAAACTCCAGCTTTACTCCATAGCATATCGCCTACTCCAAGGTGATCTTTGCCTAACATATAAAGCTATGTCAAACCCAGAGCTGTTGGACTTGCTATACCTAAAGAAATCCCAATCCCTCTGAGCTACACGCTCTAGGGACCTATACCTTGTCACCACAATAAACAGGACATGCTGGAGGGATAGATTCCTGCCCCAGAGACTTCCCATACTCTGGAACAGGCTAACCATCTATGTCAAGCAAAGTTCTTTATTAGCACTCTTCAAGAAAAATCTTGATGAGTGAATGGGAAATAGGAAATACACCCCGGGGATCACTCCTGTGTCTCTGCTCGACAGTGACAAA
Source organism: Protopterus annectens (assembly GCF_019279795.1). NCBI lineage: Eukaryota > Metazoa > Chordata > Ceratodontiformes > Protopteridae > Protopterus > Protopterus annectens. The sequence goes on along the minus strand of NC_056726.1, from coordinate 268,107,538 downwards.
GGAAAATAACTTTTTTGGGTGGTGTAAGCCAGGGAACCTTGTTGGCTAGGCTTACATAGGCCCTTGGGCCGATAGCCTAGTACCTACCTATGAACCTATAAAAAGGCAGGAGTCTCATTCTACTAGTGTCTTTACATGCATAAAGCTCTACCTTAAGACAACCACACTGCTTTCTATTCTGACTCAGGACTTTATTAACCTAAATGAGCTGCTTAGAATAGTGCAACATATATAGAAGTAAGCAACTTGCCCACAATATGCACAATTTCCTGCTTCAGCATTCTACTGGTAGTAACTTTGAACAAAATACAGTTACACAACTCAAACATTTTGTTCAGCAGTTTGTTAAACATTGAAACAAAACACAAAGCCATTCTAGAGTAGATTACGCTTCATGCTGTCATTTAGTTTATTGCTAAGTGGACAGACAGGTCTTTAGACTCTTTTCATCCAATCCCCTAAGTACATACAGCACAGTCATTACATCTATTTAATACACATTGGGAATACAGCACAAAGTTTTATATGCATATTATTTATAGAGTTAAAGTATTATTAATGTTTAATGTATGGTTCTGCCTTCTGGAGTCAGATAGTGACTTTGAGATGCCTCTTTTCAACATAGAAAAGGTACTGTGCCTAAGAAAACATATGCAGCAGTTTCAGTGTGAATGACCAAACTAATTCCTTGCAGTCTGAGGAATTAGTTATGAGGGACTTTAACTATGAACAACTTGATGAGCAAAGTTGACCCAAAATTTAACTATAACTGTACATTGAAAGACTTGATTAATACTTTAGAAAAAAAGCTTTTGAAAATCAGGACTTTACAAATGGACAATGAATATTTTAGGAAATGTATTGAACTGAACATTGTCCCACAGGGACTAAGACTTTTTAAAATTTCCTTTGGCTTAAGGTATGATGACAAAATGCTTAAGGAATTTCTTCAAATGTTTGAACAGACATGGTTTTGAGTTAATGCACATAAAATATAATGTACAAAGTATTAATCACCTTTTACAAGAAGTAGAGAATTTGAATGTGAAAATTAGGAATTACTTGTATTTGAAGAGTGGGAAAGGTATTATAACAAATTATTGTTAATGTGGGAATGCAATAATGGTTTTAAATAGAAACAAAGGAAGTTGCAGAGGAATTTAGGACAAAATGCTAGACATGAAGCTTATATTAAAAAAGAAATAGTAAAAAATTTGGGCAAGAAGTTAAGGAGATTATAAAGAAGGAACTAGATCAGGTAAAGGAACTAGATCAGGTAAAGGAACTAGATCAGGTAAAGGAACTAGATCAGGTAAAGTTCACCAGAATTATTCACAAAGAGGGGGGAAGATGCATGCCTGCCACCCCAACAGATAAAAAATAAGGCAAACAGATCCGGATATAGTGACTTTGGATGGGATGGATTTTATCAGGGTTTTCACATTACAGAACCCTGTATTACAAAAAATGTTTCCTTTATTTCAGATGAGTGTGAAACTTGTACCCTCCATAAAATTTGATGTAGTGGATACTCTTATTGAATTCTTTTATTTTTAAGGAAGATTATCTATTTGGTTCAAAGACAATGAAACAAAAGATGTACAAAAAGAGGCCAATGATTTTAAGGAAAAAAGTTCATTTAGTCCTCCTCTCATTCTGACTTTACAGATATTTGACAAAGCAGTGAATGAAGAACTTTATTCCTTTAGTAGTAGGGGGGAGAATTTGTCTAGGGAAGAATGGACTTTATTGAACAAGTTAAGGCAAGATAATATGATTTGAATTATGAAGCCAGATAAAGGGGGAGGGATGGTCTTAATACTTTAGATTATTCTAATGCTATGTTTAAATTGCTATATGATTTAGATATTTACTCCCCATTTTCTCAAATTGAGATTCATATTGTCTATCAGAGAATTGATCATCTTTTAGAGGAGTACCTGTTTGAACAGAGAATATCTAGGGAAACCCATTCAACTTTGAAAGTTAATAACCCTAGGGTTACCACCTTCTTTGGCATTCCTGAAATTAATATGAATCGTCAAATACCCCCCCCAGGCCTAATGTGGCGCCAATGGTTCTAACACCTACCCTTGGTCAGTATGTATACATAGGTGGCTTAAACCCATTTATATACAGGTCTCCCATCTCCTTATAGATTCTTGGGATTTTTTAGGAATTGTAAAAGGAAGTTTGATCCAAAGATTGGATTTTCCTCACTACTGATATCTTTTTATATGCCGGGGCAAGGGGTTAGGGTTATTTTTTGATACTTTGAACAAATATGACTATTCTTTTTGGGAAAGGTATCAGGCTTATAGAGAAATGATGGCTGTAGTTTTGGACAATAATTTCATATTTTTTGAGGAGGAGTTCTTTAAACAGAATAAAGGAGTGGCCATGGGAGCCTCTTCTGCCCATTTATGCAAACAAGGTTATTTTGGCTTGGGAAAACCATTGTCTATTCAATTCTACATTCTTTCAGCATATAGCTCTCATTGTTCACTTTTTGGATGGTATATTCATCCTATGGAAAGGTTCAGAAGAGAACATTCACAGTTTGTTAAACTTTTGAATAATTCCTCTGAATTTTTGGAATTTACATTTCCCGGCTGGAGTGCGGGGAGTGCATTGTGTGTGGAGTCTGCATGTCCTCCCCGTGGTTGGGTGGGCATTCAAACGACATGTGTAAATGGGAGTGCCTTCGTTGATGGTTGAACATCGAGCTGGCATGTCGACGTTCATGAAAATCTACTGCCAATCATTAGCAGACCAGAGTTCCGCTGTGGCGACCCCTAACCGGGAAAAGCCGAAAGACAACAACTTTTAAGTTTCATCGGGAGGGTATTAATTTCTTAGATACATTCACTGAACATACTTCTTCCGGCTTTAACTCAAGAGTTTATAGGAAGGTTACATTTTGCAATTCTTATCTAGATTTTAACAGTTTTCATCCACTTAGTCATAAAAAGGGCCTTGTCAAAGGACAATATATTAGAATTGTTCTGATGACTTCATACCAGGCTGACTTGGAATTAGAATGTAGTAACATTACTAAAATGTTTTTAGATAGAAATTATCCCCTTCCCTTGGTTAAAAGTATCACTGAAAATGTTCAGTCTGAATGGGGAAAGAAATATTTACCCCTGTTGGGGGTAAGGCTACAACAGGGGGTTAAAGATGAACAAGGAGAAACCCCAGAAGAAAAAAAAATTGTGGATGCCATGGTGTTGAAATATTCCAGACAAACATCAATAGTTAAATATATTTTTTAGGAATAGCTGGAGTATTTTCAAAACCAACCCAGACATTCTTGTGATAGTTGGAAAATAACCTTTGTTTACATACAAGACTGGATAAAAATGTTAAAGGCTTTTTTGGAAAAGGTAATTTTAACAAGAGAAAATGGTGTAGTCGAACAGTTCATACTACTAAATGTGGAATGTGTAATCAATACCCTTATATATGTAAAAAGAAGGAAGTTGTTTTAAACAGTACCCTAAGATCAAAGGTGTTTTTTGTAAAAGGTAATCATCAATACTGGTCGCATACATTGCTTTATGTGAAGAATGTTCACGTTTTTACGTAGGTAACACAGAGAACTTTATGTTGACATATTTATGAACATCTTTATGATATTATATAACATTCAATAGTTTGTTCCTCATTTATGTATTCTTTTGCTGTTACTCTGTCAGCTATAATCCAAGGGGTGGTGATGCCAAAGTGTTGCTAGAAAATAAAGAATTAAAATGGCAGGTACAATTACAAGCAGCCTCTTATCCAGGTTTAAATTAATATACTTCTATTCAGTCTGTTTTAATTATGAGGGCGAATAACTTTTAATGGGTTGAAAGTTTTAAAAGTTTTATGGTTTGTATTTTGTGTGAGACAGGGATGTGGGTTATTTGGAAGCTCACCAGCCAATTGACAACAGACAGAATTTTATATAATTTTCTCTTGCCTTATTAGAAAAAACAGAAATCAGCATTTATTATGCAGTAAATATATTTGTTAATCTCTCTAAAGTGATAACTCTGAGGCACATCTCTCTGATCAGTGTAATGGCTTGTTCAGGCATCAATTTTTGCATATTTGTACCTACATTAATACCTGCAAAATTATGTTGCATATAGTTGCTGAAACATACCGGCCCTAAAGCTTATACATGATGGATAAATACATGACTGTGTACAAAGTCATTTTCATATTTCTCTAAATATTTTACAAACCAAGAATTATTGACAATTGCCTGGTCTCATATTAAAACTCACCTAAATATTTACTAATGAATTTTATGTTTAAAAAAATTACAAAATTACCATTATCTAGTTTATTTTTAGAAAATATTCAGTTTCAGACTTCCAGTCTAATGAAAGCGATTGTAATGAAGAGGAGTCTGTGCTGAATAGTTCTGCTTTATATATTCTATAATTATTATGGTTTTATAAGTACACATAATTGTTTGTGCTATGAGATTACAAAGAAATAAAGAAAAGCATACATTTGTCCACATTCACACAGCACTTAATTTTGATGTTTCTAGGGGATCTTAATTCTCTTGTGCAATTTAAAGCAAACCTGACTTGGGAGACTTTGTAAAGATTCATGTCTAGTTTGTTTTCTTACCTCGCTTATACCATGTACAGTGTGTACAAACCATTGACTTGTTTCCTTGTATCACAAGACGAGATGGAAATTTAATTGTAAATGTAATACACACCTATTCATTTACTATTACTTACTCATCAGCCCTTTACAGGTCAGCAATTAGTTTCCTTGAAGCATGAAAAAGTACACCATATCTGCGAAATCTCCTCGGTCATAAACAGTTATGGAAAAATCAAAAGGTATATTGTGGATTATTGTTTACTTGTGTGTGTGTGTGTGTGTGTGTGTGTGTGTGTGTGTGTGTGTATATATATATATATATATATATATATATATATATATATATATATATATATATTTATTTATTTATTTATTATGGTTCTGTATTGGAATATGGAAGTTTCAGAACTTCAAATGTTCTAATATCGACACCTAGTAACCAAAAACTGATAACATCGAAAATTCAGAACAGTGAATTTTTTCCTAGGGAAAAAATTTGCTGTTCCAAAACACATACACACAACACAAACACACCAAACAGCAATCCACACACATACACCTAAAATCTTACATCTAACCCTACACTAAACTGTACATACACCACTATCTACCCACTTACCTTAACCCAAACTCTAACCCTAAGGTCTGTCACTATTGCACACTCACCTCACCCATGCCCTAACTCACCTAACCCTCACGTCCACACATTCACACACTTACCTGACCCGCGCCCTAACTCACCTAACCCACCCTAACCCTCACGTCCACACAATCGCACACTTACCTGAACCCAACCCCGTAACTTTCCACCACAGTGCTGAAAATAGCGAAGAGACAGGAACGGACAACTGAATGCTTTCCCTTGGAAAGAATTTGGTTTTCTGAAACTTCGCTATTTTTCAGCTTTCGCTTATTAGGGGTCGATATTAGAACATTAGAAGTTCTGAAACTTCGATGTTCTAATAAAGACCTTATATTATAGTTAGTATTGCTACAAGGGGCTATAAACTTTGCACACAGTCGAAGATTAGCTTTACTAAAATCTAAATATTAAATTACTTATGACATAGGCAATCATACATTTTTTAAATGAAAACAAACCATATATACATATTTTAATTTGCAAACATTATACATCACTTATAATCTATCTAGTCACTGTAAGTGAAATGTTACAAAGCTCATTCAGTGCCTGCCTGTCTTCAAACCTCATACCTCCTCCAAAGCATTATTCTTCATGTATTGTTCCTACAATTTCCATTTGTTTCTATGTAATTTGCCCTTACCTTCCAGTTCTTTTATCTCCATTACTACATTCAGTACTTCTAGTACAGCTGGTTTAGACTTTGATTTCCATTTTCTAGAAGATGGCAGCCACCAGAATTAAACCCAGCAAGGTCTTACTATAAAAAATCCAAAGACGAAAACAAACTAATGAAGTCCAAAAAAAAAAAAATCACTGCTTCCAGGCAGACCAACTCGCAGGAATCCAAAACCACCCAATATTGGTACAATTGTAGGTCTTACTATGTCTAGGCAATTCTGATTCTGTATCACAGCTCAAAATAATCATTTCCTTAGTTATATTTTCTGTTAGAATTGTCTGCAGGTATTTTTTTTTAAAGTCTATTAACTCATTACTCTGCCAAAAAATATGTTTCTAATTATGTCTTTCTTCCCCATCCCACCTCCAACATTTCCAATTTACCCAAGGAAAAATTCTTTGGAGTCTGCTTGGGTTATAACAAGACTGAAAATTCATAATACTGAACACATTTTTAATGCAGGGGACATGCCACCCCCTGTACACCTCATGGAGGGGTTGTGCCCCCCACACCACCTGCTAACTATACACACAAACTCCATCCCAGTGTTGGCTTAGTTGGAAGAGTACTTGCTGCTACTTTATAAATGCAATATTCTGTATGGTTATCGTTCTACTTGGGCAGTTGCATCCAAAATGCCAGTCTCTTATGCTTTGTTTCTTAAGCTTCCCCTCACCATACCTTTCCACTTTGAACTATAGCTTCCTGCTTATGCTATGTATAATCCATACCCCTTCGCTAACTATATCATATTTTCTGCTATGATCATGTCCTCAAAAATATGAGTATTACTTAACCAGTTTGTGTGTGGGTACATAGTTTACAGCTATTGCCTTTGTTTTATCTTCATTAATCTTGCATCCTGACCATCTCAGAATGTTCCACAACACTGAAATGTCCTTTTCTGGTTTTATCAGGTACAAAACATTATCTGTAAATAAACCCATTTTTTTATTGACTGCCATTTCAGTTATATACTTGAATTTCTGAAGCCCTTATTTTCTTTGCAAATGGTTTTAAATATAATGGAAATAAAGGGGAACGAGGACACCCCTGCTGGGTTCATCTGTTCAAACAGACCTTATCAGAGGACCCCCACCAACTTTACTTTTTACCTCCAAACCTTCATATATGCTCCTAATCAACCTTATGCAATTTTATCAGGGAATGCTAGTGCTTCCACTGTTAGTCAAAATCTAAACAATCTGTCAAATGCTTTCTCTGAATCAAGACTCGCCAACAACAGTGGTGTTTTCTGATACTGTGCCTGCCTCTAGATCATCATTGCTCTATGCATGTTGTCAAATGATTGCCTCCTTTCCACCACACTGATCCATATCTATCAGTTCTAGCATCACCTTTGCCACTATTGTAGCCATTATAGACACTTTATAATTATGGTTTAAAATTGGAATAAACCTATATTATCTGGATCTGATAAGTCTTTAACATCTGCAGGTATTACAGTCACAACTGCTTTCTTCCAGGGTATTGGTGCTTCTCTTTTTAAAATACTGTTGAACAAAACCTTCCAGAGCTTTATCACTTTCTTCTTCTTCTCAGCTTTCAAACTTCCACAGGAATACCATCTATTCCCTGGGACTTTACTATAGATTGGTTATATATATATATATATATCACTATTTGTATTTCATCTCCTTCTGTTAGGAATTGAGCCTCATCTCCCTCCAACTATGGCATATTTAATTCTTCCATAAACATTTCCATTTGTACTTTTTCTCATTTCCCACATTTATCTTCTTTATACAGATTTTCATAAAATTTCTGAAATATACCTCTAAAGGGTTTCTGGTTATTTTGCTTGTTATAAGATTCCTTAAGCTCAGAAGCAACCTTTTCTACTTTGTTGCCTGAGCCATTGTGCTAAACATTTGTGTACTCTGAAGTTATCAAAAAAACAGCTGCTTAAGAGCAATCTTTCTAAACTCATGCATATTTTTGAGGTAGTCCCTTATTTTCTCTTTAGCTCTCTGCAATTGATCCTCTTCTTGTTGTGTAAGATTCCCCTATTCTATAATACTTGAACCTTTGTCAGTCCCTCTAAATAAAATTAATGAGAGCTGGTTAAGCAGTAAGAATTAACACCCTATTTTAAACTCCACTTTAATTTTATCCCACTCCTCTAATAATTCCTGAATTTTCACTAGCCATTCCTATAACAGGTAGGGAAGCGCCAGTGTCTCATTTTTATTTCATTACCCTGCATTTTTATTTTGGTTATTATTGGTGCATGATTTGAAATAGTAACTGGATGCATATCAAAACTTTCTGTTTAGATTATAAACAAAGGTATGGCATCTAAGTCCAAGGAAGTCATTGTTCCACTGTATTTGGCATTCATCAGACCTATCGGAGTACAGCTCCCCTTTGGTATGTACCTAACCAGGCATATCCAACAAATGGAATGTCCACAGTTTCCTCACTAAAAGAATACATAGCTTAAGAAAAATATGTTGTATAGATCACCTTAAGGCTCTATCACTGTATTCTTTCTCCTACAGGCTTTTGAGGGGAGATCTATGCCTGACATAAAGGTATCATCAGACCCCACTCTTATGGACCTCCTGCATATCCACAAAACAAACAGCACCAGAATTACCAATTCTAAAGACTTAAACCTTGCCTGCAATATAAATGGGACCTGCTGGAGATATGGGCATGTATCCCAGAGATTACCCCGTTTCTGGAACAGGATCACTATCCATGTGAAGCAGAGTTCCTCCTAAACCAAATTCAAGTGTATCCTGGACAATTGGATAGGCAACAGAAAACTCATCCCTGATTTAACACCAATGCCTCTAATGGTTACAGGCAACCTATAAATGGTTAATCTCCCAGGCCCTAGCTTGTAAAGGTTTCATCTCCCAAGTCCTTGCTTCACTTATCAAGGGTATCAGAACTTCTCAGAGACTTATGAACCTAAATGCATATGATCCTGTGACATAATTTCTATCTAGTCTTGCCCGGTTGTTGTACCTTGGAGAAAAATATATAAATTCTTTCTGAACTCCTTCTAATGAATTCACATTTTCCATGTCAAATGTTTTCATAAAATTTCAAAAATCTGACCTCGTTATATTTTCCATTCTAAGTCCCCCAGATACATCCACACTGTTGCAAATTAAATTCCAGTCTACGCCCATAAGTAATATTCCCTGCTGAAAGCGGTTTGTTTCTCCCAGAATTTTCTTAAGCTCCACTGTAGCAGTTTTAGGTGAATAAAATACATGCCAGTATATTCCTCCTCCTTTGCCAGTAACCCCTTAACTACAAATCTACCATTCATTTCCCTCTTCTATCACCATTTTAGCTCCTTTCACAATTATAAGTACTCACCTTTTTGCTTGTCCCAGACATTCTGCTAAGTAGCCATATTGAAATCCTTTATTAAATTCACATTTGCCATACACTGTTTGGCAGGTTGAACTTTTATTCAGTAGTTTCTTGACATAACCATTTGAACGCATGTCACACCTTACAAAACTTTTTCTTTTACTGAAAAACCTCAAACAAAAACAAAACACCTCCGGAACTCCCCCAAAACCTGTTAATGTAAAACTAGCATACAAAATTGCCTACATCTTCAAATAATGAAGTTAACCCTACTAACAGGAGCAGGCTTGCATTAACCTATAATGGTTATTCCAAGCTAGGAAGAATGATGCAACCTGTCCTACTACTTTCACCAAGTCCTCTCCCAAATGACGAAAAGACTTGAATGCTTTCAGACACAGTCATTTCTTAGCCATTAAAGGATGTGTTTTGTTTTTCTTGCCCCCTTATCAGATGGTCTCCATAGAAACGTAAGAGCTAGATACACAGTTGCATTCCACTACACATATTGCACTGTAAACATTTACATGCTAGAGGGAACACTATTCAGTGTTCATAATTTTCATTGTTCTTTTATTTGCTTTCCCTTAAAACATACTAAATCAAGAAAAGGGTCTTAATCCAGTCAGTCCCCCACGTACAAATAAGGAAAAGGCATATTGATTTTAGTTATATCCTGCTCTTTTGCCCAGGCTCTCTTCTCTTTTTACGTTGCAGTGTCTACATTTCTTAAAACTGAACAAGAAAAAGGAAGGAAAAAAGATAGGGATACTAAAGTAAACAGGTGCCCCTATTACATACAAAACTGAAAAAAGCTGGACTTTATAACATGCAGTATTGCCATGTATTATAAAAAATACTCTTAAGTAAAACAAAATTTTGTTAACACTTTCTTTCCTCTTTGCCTCTCAAATCTTCTTCCATGCATTATTGACATGATGTAGAGCAGATGCTTTGAAGTCCCCTAAAAGTCTGACAAAGTAAAAAAAAGTCCAGTATTTCCAGGTTTTCTTCATCTGTTGTACTTCACAAATGTAATTAATGCTTTGCAATCCAGCATTAATTAATCAATTTCCTATTTGCTGTTTTTCTTCTTATCTCCATTTCCCAGATCCAGTCACTGGTTCATTTTCAACATACTCATGTTTTTTCTAATCAATTCTTGTGCTTTTTTTCGGTCTCTCATGCCATTTTGCTTTGGAACACTGGAAAAGGTTTCACTTGGCATAGTCTCTCTATATACTTTAGTATCAGAAGAGTAAGTACATTTATTTATTTCCTCCTTATTATGTTCTGCATTAGAGTGATTTTTGACTCCAGAAAAAAATATATACACACACATTTTATATATATATATATATATATATATATATATATATATATATGTATAATATTTATTTTTTTTTAAATAACTGGATACAGTCACTTGAACCTCATGCTTGCTTTCTTGACATTCTGCTGGAATAAATTTACTCCTTTTCTGTCTAGTGTACAGTGAGTAGTCATTTTCTAAAAACACTGTCTCCCACTAAGTATTTTGTCCACCTGCCACAGTTTTGTCAGAATCAACTCTTTCTTCTGGCAGGATTGCATCTTTACTTTTGATGGTCTGGGTTGCTTTCTCATGGCCAGGTATGGAGCATACACAGGATGGGCGCTTTCAATTAACTCCTGCTGTGGAATACCAGTCCAGTTGCATACTTATGTTTTCATAAAATTAATACAGTCTGTTCTTTCCAGTTTCTCTGGTTCAGAAGATAATTTCAGGTTTTCCCTATATGCTCTGCCGTCTAATTCTATCATTTTTAAGCATCTCTTCTTGACCGGTCTCGTACTCCGCCAGCCTTTTCTTCATGTTGACCTCTGATTTTTACAGTTTTATCAGCTCATCTGAATATCTATCTGTTTAAAGCTTCTTCCATTTTTTGCAGCCTTTTGGTACTTTAGTTTCTACACTTCTTATTTAGTTTATTTTAATCAGCACTGGGCACATCTGACTTTTTTCCTCTGTATAGATTACTGGAAGTCATGTCTTGCACCAAAGCTAGAAATTGAACTGCTTTTTCCTGAGCAGCTGAAGGATTATTCCCAGTCATTGTTTTCTTCTCACCTTTTGTGACAGATTTTTCTTTTAGGCTGTTTGAGGTTTTTTTTGCTGGCATCTAAGCAGTACAATTACTAGGCCGTTACTGAAATTTACCCAAAAAAGACAAATTCACAGGCTCCTTTTCTGAGTTTCTGTTTTCACACTGGAAGATCCACAGTGGTGACTCATGGTACCAGACTGCTTGGCTGCAGCCCCCGCCCCAGTTTTCTCACAAAAAAAAAAAAAAAAAGTTTAATTACTGTTTTTACACACTAGTAGTAGTTTGAACTACAAACTAGTGTGTAAAGCCAAAGATCGGAAGCAACATGGTACTTGGAGCAGCATGCATTCATGCTCAAGTGCTGATGTTTTTGTCACCAGACTGTTTTTAAAACAGACCAGATTGGGAAGACTGCAGGCATCAATGAAGATGTCCAGAAGTCATTGTAGTTATAACCGCAGGAAATAGGAAGCCACCTGGACTCTAAGTGAGCAGCTTATCACATAATATGAGTACGTGATGCGGCTGCTGATTAGTCCTTGTACTCTCGTGTTCTCTTCCTGTGCTTTAACTGGACATAGTTAAGTTGAGAGGGCAAGAGCGCGAGATGGATGAATCTTGAAAGTAAGATCACTGCAAGGTTGCGACTGTGTAATGTTGAAGAAATACAGTAATCAAACCATTGTCTTTTCTTTTCATTATTTTAAACCTTGTAGGCTCAAAGCAGATATTGTGGGGAGGAATTTGACTGGGGGCTATGCCTAATATGTGTGAATGAAATGACTGGCCTGTTCTACTTCTGGCCTGCTTTGCAAGAGTAACCTGAATTTGAGTGAATTAATATTGACCACAATCTCTGAACTCTCACTTTTGTTTATGTGAAAAAAAAATACATTTCTTTTATCCTTTTTTGTCTTTTAACCTCACAAGATCAAACCAGATACTGTGGGTGGGGTGAGCAACAGGGATTGTGGTTGTGTGAATGAAGCAACTGGCCTTGTTGTTTGGTGCAATAGTAATCCCAGCTTTGCAAGACTGTAAAAGTTGTCTGTACTTTCAGATGAATGTAATCTAATTATCAAATGTACAAGCCATTCTCAATGAATGTTATTTTATATCTGTTCATATATATAATACTGAATGTCTGTGTAAAATGTTTGTAATATATTAGGGCTTTTCTCCCTGGACATATGCTGAAATGGATGTTTCTGGCTAAAGACAGCTGGACAAATCTGGGTAAACAAAAAAAATAAAATGAAATGTGTATTTGTATAAGGTGACCTGGCACACACAAGGTGTGACTAATGTTTCTACCAACTAAATAAAATTAATGTTAAGTATGTTAATTCTGGCAGGGTCAAAGACGATACTTTTGCTAATGGGGAGGGGGGCTGTTTGTGAATGAAATGAGCTGACTGCCCCTGCTCTTTACTGTTGTAATTCTGGCTGTGCACGATTAATGTGTATTTTGGTAAAGTCAACTGTCATACAAGCCTGTCAGTGTCTCTTAGAATCACTAGCACATTTGAGGATTGGAGTGACCTTGAATTGAGAGTAATAAATTAAGATAGTACAGTGGGATTTCCAGATCTCCTCATTTTTCACTTGGCAATGTACAAAATGCAGATTACCTGATACAGTACAATGTAGGTTTACTACATCATGTGCATCTATAATAGTTTCATGCAGTCAAGACAAACCACTTTTTTATTATTTAGAGAGGTTTTAGGTTTTGTGCTGTTATATCGTAAATTAAACATCTCTGAAATGAGATTTAGTCTAGTACAGTGATGGAGAACCTATGACACGCATGTCAAAGGTGACACTCCACAACGTTTTGGGTGACACACCAGTGTTCAACACCCGAGTTACCAAGGAAACTGAATGAAAAAAATACAAGAAATATGTGACCCTACACTTATCTATTAAAACTCAGAAACAAAAAAGATGATAATCAAATCAAATGCAGTGTATTCCATAT
>NC_056726.1:268081680-268089180 GCF_019279795.1 Protopterus annectens | reverse complement strand
GATGGAAGCTTACTTTGCAGGCCAATGGTTTTTGGCCACTTGGCCAGAGCATTGGTCAGAAGAGTGGAAACGGGATGTCACCTTTTTGGAATTGATGCCTATTTGGATGGCTTAGGTGGTTTGCGGATCAGTAGGAGGGTGTTTTTTTTATTCGGACAATGCTGCAGTGGTGAGGGTGTTGAGGAGAAGGCTAAATCTCCTCGTTTGTTACTTGTTCTCAGGAAACTGGTTTTGCAAAGCTTGATTAACTTTTCCTTCCCAGCATTGCATGTGCCTTGGGGTTAAGAATGGAATAGCTGATAGCTTGTCTTGTTTTCAGTTTTGCAGGTTTTGGCAGGTAGCCCCAAAAGTGGCATTGCATCCAGAAATCCTTCCAGAGGACATTTGGCAGATTGGTCCATAGTAATTGGCAGTTTGGTGCAGCAGTCATGACCAGTTCTTGAAGCAGTTATCAGATGAGGAGTGTCAGTGGTCAGAGGTTTTGTTGTTGATTTACTTGGCCATGTTGAGGGAACAGGGCAGGGCAGTTAGGACAGTGAGGATAGTCTTGGCAGCCATTGCTTCTTTTACTTGTTTGGTCAGATTGCAGGATTGGACTAGGTCCTGGCAGGTGAGTTGAGTATTAAAGGGTTGGGTCAGAGTTGAAGGTGGGGGTCATAGATAGGAGATGGCTGGGGATGGAGATCTTGAACAGGTTGCTATGGGGTTTAGGTAAGGTGTGTGGATCCTTGGAGGAGTATGTGGTGTGGAGCATGGTCTGTGGTGTGGAGCATGGTCTGTGTATGGACGTATTGTTAGGCGTTTAGAGTGTCCGAGTTATTGGGTTCATTACTATGGGAGGATGTGTTGATGTCACCTAGGGCAGTGCACATTTGGCTGCAGTCTTCAAAGACGGATCAGGAGGGATGTGGGGTACTGATGATATTGAAAGCGACTGAGGTAAGTTGGAGATGTCCTGTGGTGTGGGGGAAGAGATTCTGGGTGGTCCAGAGGGGTAGAGTGCAAGGTTTGGTTTTTACTTCAGTAGTTGGTAAAGGCTTGATGGGTGAGTAACTGAATTTGATTATGCAGAGGGCTCTTTGTAGTGTTGGTTTAGAAGGGGATAGGTTTTCTTCTCATTCTTTTAGGATAGGCAGGTCATCGGACTTAGCAAAGGAAGAAAGTTCTGTAGAAGTCATCAAGAGGATGGGAAGGTGGTCTTCCACTGCCTTTTGGTCTTATATTAAGTAACTTCGTGGTAGGATTTGTTTACGATTTTTTATTTTTTTTTTGTTAGGTAGCAAAAGGATCATTGGGGCATTCTTTCATCTTTTGGGCAGCTAGGCGTGCAGCAATTAGATGCAATGGAATGAATTTGGGGATGGACTGTTTTGGATGGAAGGTCATCTGGCATGGTATTAGAGGGTTGATGTGGAGCAGGATATTTACGGAGTAGAATGGAGCATTTGAGTTTCTTTAGTATACGTAGGGGCATTGTGGAACTCTTTCACCCTTAGAAACATCACATTAGATTTTGAGCATTAATAGCTAGGTTGCAACTGACATCAATCCCTCAGAATTTTGAAGTGATCCTGCAACTGTCTTTGGTGTGAGAAGCTAATTTTGTTAGTGCTAACAAGTACAGTAACATCGGGGCAAAGGTTGAAGCACTGGCAGATTTCTTTTGAAAGTGCACCTGTGATGGAAAAGTGATTGCCAGAGGAGATACTGAATGCACTGACCAGGGGTGTGCATCTTCTGAACATTTAGTAGCACTGAGCTTTGCAATGATATAATTGATGCTATTTTTTTAATCTGGAAAGTCCAAACTTGTGATTAAAATTTTGTATACTGAAAATGTTTAGTTTGAGTATATGGCTGTCGTAATGCTATATTTGGGTCTAACTTCATGTGTTCAATTAGATAATACATTTATATGCAATAAAGTATTTGTTGATACAGACTTTTTTCAAATATCTTTGCTGGAGGAGAGATGTTGGAAATGGGCCTAGTAACATTAGCTATGCCTGAATTAGAAAATTTTGGAGGTGGGATGACAAGGCAGTCTTTAAAGCTGTGTGTTATATTAATAGTACAGGACAGGTTAAGCATAAAAGTAGACAGTTTGTAGACAATATCAGAGATAAATCATAGAAGTGTAGGATGAAGTATGAGAAAATATGGCTCAATTGTGAAAATAAATATTTGGTGTGATGATTGAACTATTAGTTAAAGATTAAAAGGATGTTGGTAAGAAGTAAAGTTTTAAACTTGAGTTGGAACTGATAACTTCTTTTTAGAAAAATATTACTACAGGAGATTAATTTAGCAGTCTCCATGGGAGTTTTAGAAAAATGGTTTATTGAAAAAAGTTGAGCTAGGTATGCCTTAACTCTGGAAACTTCTACTGCATTAATTTTGCCTCTGATTTCAGTTTCAAAAAAGTAAGTCTGGACACCAGTGTAATCCAGCCAATTTTGCATTTTTTTTCTTAAACAAGGGGGAAACAAAGTTATCATATTGTGTCATTTATGGTATCTCTTAGGTTGCTGTGTGTCAAGAAATCAATGAACTCCCACAGTTACATTTTTTTTTTTAGTTTTGGATTGCTGAATTTATGAAACACTGCAGCTTTAGTAAAGCCAAACAATAGTGTTGCCCACTGCTGAGATTTATCTTCTAGTCTGCTTCACTTTTCCATGTTCATACTGCAAAATAACCTCTTCATTAATCTTAAATGCATTAGAAAAATGTCCACTACTTAGTGTAACTATTCATTTCAATAGGACCTATTCCAGGCTAGAAGATCTAGTTGATGTTTTACTCATTTACATGTTGCCCACAAGAGAGACAAAGTGTTGTGGTTCTGCATGCATGTCGGCTAACACAAATGCAGGCAATGCAACTGAAGTGAACATAAGAAGTAGTATAGTAAACCAAGACAGGTGAATGCAATCCAACATATGCAGGAGATAAAAAGTGTAACAAGGTTAAGCGTATTTTATGAATTATATGCAATATGAACATGATGTTGATATATCAATGTGTCCACTACTTTAACAGTGGTTGAAAGTAATTGAAAGAGGGTGGATGAAACAAAGGATAGTTAGTGGTGAATACAAATTGCAACTTTATAAGAATTTAACAGAAAAGGTGAAGAAGAGCTAGGATTATATATTCCAAATAAAGTCCAATGAGTTTACCATGTTTTTTGAATATTTTAAGTTAACTAAGAAGGGTTTTGATATAAATGGCCAATCTGAGATGTACAACATACAGCAAAGAATACAGTACAAAAACTGCAATCATAGAGAGGATATAAAGTGATGGCAAAAAAAATCTACATATATATGAGAGTGGTGACTTTAGTCAATACTCATAAATCACCTATGTCGACACACTTTGTTGATCTCGGACACCTGTTGATCATCTGCAGTATTGAGCAGTCTTCACAGATGGCGAATATGCTTCTTTCCCAAAGATGTGTGATCTCAGAGTTAGTATACATAATTATCAGGGGGTATGGGGGGAGTGCAGACACCCATACATGCACACACACATGTGGGCTGCAGAACCCAAGCAAAAAAAAGTTTTGTTTTTTTGTTTTTTTTTTTTAAATTGCATGTGGGAGGATTCTCATCATGCATGTGGAATGTGCTGTCAATATTTGTAACATCGACTTTAGGGGTGAACATTCAAGCATTTCAATAGCAGTCACTACACATTTTATATATATATATATATATATATATATATATATATATATATATATATATATATATATATATAAATGAGAGAGCGAGAGCTACAGGAAAGTCCCAGTCAAGATAGAGACTTGACTGTGTAATACCTTAATCAACTCATAGTGGAGGCCCATGGTATATGTGCAAGTCTTCCCTAAGCATACCAGTATTTCAGCTAAATGATTTCAAAATGCCATTACTTTTTCCCTTTCTAAATCTTTATTGGTGCATTCAGGCCACTAAAGCCAAATTTCAATAGCTTTAAGTATGCCACATCTACAAAAATATCCCAATTAGCTGTACCTGATGTGCACAGCAATTATATTCTTTCAGTGATTTAGTACCAACTGCCCATTACTGGGAAAATAACATGCAGTGACAGATATGATCAGACAGGTTTCCACTAACAGTGTGTACATAAGTTCAGCTTTGATCACACTCATGTTCATACCAGTGATGGACAACACTGAATGATCACAGAGAACAGATCAGGAAAGCTGTTGTACATAGATATTGTGGTAAACTCTGTGCAGGACGTTTACCAAAAAGTAGCACAACCAAATACAAAATTGAGGTCACAAGGGATTAAACTGACTAAATCAAAGAATAACAGTAAAGGAAGGGAAATCAGATGGCACTGAAAACTGAGACAGAAGGGAAATAGTTGAACAAGCTAAGTGTCTGGGAGTGATGATTAAGGAGAGGTGAAACCAGAATAAGAAAGTCAAAGCTGGAGTTAGAGATGCTGCAGCCAACTGGTACAAACAGTGTGCAACAGAACACCAAGCAAATTGAAAAGTAGAATGTACAAAATGGGAACTGAACCACTACACAAACCTCGGCAGTAAAGGCAGCACAGCTAAGGATGCATGAGGTAACAGAGGAGCTGCCTGAGGTGAGTAGTAGGATGTAGACTATAGGAAAGCTAAACACATGAGAACATCACTGCTGAAGCCAAAGTAGCCCCAAGGTCAAAAACAATGCATTATGGGGAGCAAGTCACATATGCAGGACATAAATGATGACGATGGTTTGGTAAAGAAGAATTGCAAGGCATAGGAATAAGGCAACTACACACAATGACAGTCACCCTTGTCCATGGCTCTGGAGACTGATTTGAAGAAGTCAGTCAGGTTCAGGAGACAAGATCGGCCCTTCACGAACCCAAACTGTGGGGGGTCCAGAGCTTGAAGGTTGCCAATGTCGTTGTTTATAAATTCCATGATAATACGTTCCATGGCCTTGCAGATCGGGCTCGTCAGACGGATGGGGCGGTAGTTCCCACGATCCAATGTGGATCCTCCCTTGTGGAGTGGCATAACTGTAGCTGTGCGCCACTCAGTGGGCACAAAGCCTGAGGTGAGGCTATGATTAAACATGAGAATTAGGTGAGGTGCCAGTTCATGTAGTACACAGCCTGGGATGCCATCTGGTCCCATGGATGATATATTCTTAGCTTTGAAGAGTGTGTTTTTTTGTTTTTTTTTTAACCTGTGTGTCCGTTATTACCAGAATTTGGCACTCTTTCAGTATTGAGATGGGGCCTTTAGGGGGTGAGGGGGGGTGAAGTTTGCAGTGATTCGATCTGCCAGGATATTGGCAATATCCCCGGGATCAGTATATTTAATGCCATTCTGTTGTAGCTCAGAGCAAACCTGAGCATTGCCATTTAGATTATTGACAAAGCTATAGAATGACAAGAAATGCAGGACAAATCACGTCAAACACCAACAAACTTTTCAGCTATTCAGCTCTTTAAAATTGGTAAAAGATGGACAAACCACGGTACCACACTGTAAAGTTAAGCACTTGTCATCTGGTTCTATGACCAGACATTTTCGACAAAAACAGCATGCACAAAAGCAGTTTTTATTTATTTATATATATATATATATATATATATATATATATATATATATATATATATATATATATATATATATACATACATATACATATACACACACACACACAAACTAGTTTGCACTTCCCTCCACCCCCTAAATAAACAATTGATTAACTAATTAATCCACCAAATACAGTCCCCGAGTTCTACACTTCATTCATTTAAAACAACTAGTACAACATTAAAGTTAGATGAATACACTCACTAGTAATGTAATCAACAGTTGGTGTACCACAAATTCAAACATAAAATTCCCTACATGTATAATTTTTATACATCATTTCAATAATCTAAACACTCCAAAATATCTAAGTCAATTTTTAATAAATTAAATATATATTTTAAAAATGCAAATCACCTTGTACCTAATATTATTTACACTGCAGAAATTTAGACCTGGCTCCAAGAAAATGAAAGTATATGCCGTTACATCCACTACTAATCTATGTAAGACACTGGGTTAGCTATTACCATGCAATATACTACTAAGAACAAGATTGCATAACGTATAGAAAGATTACTTATGCTAGTTAATTATTTAAATAAACTTTTCAGTTTTAATAAACTTTGAATAGAGCAACTATTGTTAAAGCCAAGGAAATGACAGGCATTATTATTATACATGTAAGGAATTTTATGTTTTAATTTGTGGTACACCAACTGTTGATTATATTCCTAGTGAGCACATTCATCTAACTTAAATGTTGTACTAGTTGTTTTAAATGAATGAAGTGTAGAAGTTAGGGACTGTAATTGGTTGATTAACTAATCAACTATTTAATTAGGGGGTGGACGGAAGTGCAAACTAGTATATACATATATATTAAAACTGCTTTTGTGCCTGCGGTTTTTGTTTGAAGAAGTCTGGTTATTAAACCAGATGAAAAGCACTTAACTTTACAGTGTGGTACTGTGGCTTGTCCGGAATAGCTGAAGAGTTCATAGGCGTTTGAGGTGCTTTGTCCTGCATTTCTCGTCTTTCAACAATTTTTGGTATCAACTTTTGTGGTATTATAGCTATAGAATGCCTTGTGGTAGTCTTTGGAATCTTTGGCAATTTTATTTTTGTAACTAGCTTTGGAGAATTTTATGAGGGATCTCAGCTTCTTACTGAAGCTGGTAATGGAGTTTTTTGCATCCTGGGATTTTCCTCTTTTCTGCAATGGTTTCTTCCTTTTTTTGTAAAGTATGTTTATAGCAAGGGACCATCAGATTGGCTTCCTTTTTTTTGTAGGAGAGCATCTTGGCTGTATTAGGGATGGCATGATTCATCCATGAGTGGATGTGCTCATGCAGTGCCTTAGTGTAGGATTCAGCAGTCAGACTTAGTTCCCATCTGCATGGGTTTAATGATGTTTGTCACTTCTGACTTGAGTAGCATGAAGTTGTCTTTGGAGAAGTTTTTTACGGAGGTTTCCTTACTAGGGGGTGGGGGTGGGATGTGGATGTCAAGTGTGATCAGCTTATAGTCAGACGTGACCAACGAGGGGGTGACCATAGTTGTGGAGCATCGATTTCGCATGTTGGTAATGACCAGATCTAGAATATTGGAGCCCCTGGTGGGACTAAGGATTAGTTGATCCTGGGCATTGGAATTTATGAATTCCAAGAACCGTTGGGCAAAGTTGTTGGTACATGGGTAGTTTTCCCCGTAAATGGCAGCGTAGTTTAAATCACTCAGTATTAGGGTGTTTGGTTGTATCTTAATATTTTCCAGTATGTTTAGAAAGGTGTAGTGAGAATCATGGGGCATGGTGGGAGATCTGTAGCAAGCTACAATTTGGACTGCAGTCTTACTTAGTGTTAATTGCACCTGGAAAATTTCAGACACATTGTGTTGGGCAACTAGCCTGGTGTTGTCAATATCTTTAA